>NC_071272.1:9090000-9177500 GCF_023375685.1 Ictalurus furcatus
AAAATTAAAAACAACAGCACAACGTACAGGGCTGCTATAACATTAGACGTAAACAAAGATGAAAAATAAATATGTATCAGCCAGGTTTTGGAGGGATAGTGAAGTTCGGCTAGTTGACACATAATGATCTGTTACCCCCAGGCTAGCTACAGACGTTTCATTGGGCTGATATGAACTAGAAATGTTAGGGTGAGAGTTAAATTGTTTAGATGAGAGGTGTAGGTTGAGGGTCAGTCAGTGAGGTACAAGCAGATATCTTAACACATTACTGAATTTTACATTCAGTAAAACTGATGGTTTCAAAATGTCAAATTACTTTAAGGGTGTGCAAACTTTTGCACATACAGTATAACCTGGCACCCGTCCTAAAAATGAGCAAGAATTATTATTTTGGGGGAAAAAAAACAGTTAGGCATGTGATCAAACGTTATCTTTTGTTTTTTAATACAAACATTTTTCACACAAAACTCTCATGTCAGAATTATTGGCACCCTTATAACTGATGTTTAAAATTTTTTTTATGAGGTGGGGTTTTTAGGCAAAGGTAGACGTTTCTTCTGAGTGAAATATTGCCTGTAATCATTCTTTTATATGATTATTTTCGCTCATTTCTATGAAGAGTCGCAATTAAATGCTTGCAAATGTTACAGAAAAATGTGTGTCAGTAAATAAATTAACATATTACATCAGACCAAATAATACATCAGACCAAATATTATAATATTATCAGATGAAAAACATCATGGAGGACAAAAGGAAGAAATAACTGTTTCATTATCATGAATTATTATTATTAATTATTATTACTGTTGTTGTTGTTGTTGTTGTTGTTGTTGTTGTTAGAATCCTGACATGAGCTTACAGCCGGGCCGATGATCATCACCGGGTCCGAGTGGGAAGAAAAAAAGAGATGATTCATTTTTCATCCTGAAGCAGAAGAATGAGAAACTCTCTCTGAGCCTCTGAGGTGTGTGAGGCAATAAACAACACAGACATCATTAACGTGTGAGACTCACGCCGCTCTCGGCACACGCAGTACACACACACATGTTTGTGCACAAGTTGCACAATAATGCAGTTTATCATGACGAATTGTGAGTGCTGAGTGTGTTTATTAGATTTTCTGATGATGGATGTAGACCAGAACACATCTGAACAGATCAGATCAGATCAGATCAGGAGGAGATTCATACCAGGACGGAGAAATTATTTTTTAAATGATTAAAATCGTTAGATAAATTAGATAAGGGCCTTCTAGTGATTAGGACAGAACATTAATTACTAAAATAAATTATTTCTGTAATTGAATTGAATTGAGAGGATGGTGAGTGACGGGAAACGAGTCTCCACACCAGCAGGGGGCTGCAGTCAGGAATCAGTCGGGAATTGATTAATTAATTAAAAATAAAAATATTATGTTATCCTGTGACCTAAATTACATTTCCTCTTAAAAAAAAGGTTCCATGACTGTTCTTTGGATGGCTGTGGATTCATTTGTTTAAATGGTTCCTTTGTAGTAGAACGTTGTATTAGCTCCACAGAGGGAACTGAAGAACATTTAAGGATGCTCAAGAAAACTTTCTTCCTAGGAGTTTATTACTGTACTAAATAGTTCAAACAGTAAACCATCTACACTCTGGTTCTTCAAGGGTTCTTTGGCTAGATAAAGGTTCTTGACTTCCTAAAACAATTCCACCTGGAACTCTATCTCACGAGGAGACACTGATAAGTTGTAGGGTTCTCATTATATAGAACATTCAAGAGTTCCCCCAGAGTAACAACTGTAGAACGCTAGATTTATCCACACCCTTGTAACTTTTTATAGTGAAGGTTTCATGCTTTATGATTTTATGATCTTGATGTAGTACATAGCTGACGTTAAACGAAACGCAGATGGAAATTAGGATGAACTTCTCGTGTGGGTTCTCCAGGGCTCCATGAGTGTAAAAGAAAACCAGGAAGAGGAAAATGAAGACAGATCCCAATCTGTAGCCACTTTTTCCTCATCAGTGTTTTTTTTCTTCGTCCCATCTGCATATGAGTTCAGACATGGCGTGTGTTAACGCTGCAGTTTGTTTCCATTAAAGCCAAAATGAAAAGCTGTTCCACACCAGCTGTTTATTCCTGTTTCAGACCTCAGACATCAACCAAATCCACCTCAAACCCTGCATTCACAATCACAGACGAGGAGTCTTTCGTCTCATTGTAAGTTGTCTCTTGTAGGTGTCGCTTGTCCAGTGTTTTTTTTTGTTTACTTCCAGTGAGAATCAGCAGTAGTTATACCATACATATATCCTCTAAAGCAAACTAATCAGTCCATACAGGATTTCATGGATTTTTTTTTAATGATTACTACAGCCCAAAAACGTTTTTTGCGGTGCAACTTGCGGTTTTTTGTGCTTTTTTTTTAATGGAAAACGTCGGGGTTACGCATGTAACCCTGTTCCCTGAGAAGGGAACGAGACGTTGCATTTAGCATAACAGTATGGGAACGCCTTGCGTGTGTGACCGGTATCTGAAGCTTGTGTAAAATCATGCCTCTACTTATAGGCCTGCCATGATCAGGTGATGTGGCAATTAAGCGCATCCCATTATATATATATGGCATCTGTGAACCACGCCGCTAGCCTCTATTATCTGAAGTGAAGACGCAATTCACAGCCCCCCCCTGCCCCCTTTTTTGCTTTCCATAGCGGAAGGAGGAGTCGCGACGCGAGCTCCAAAATCCAGCGGAGAGCCAAACCCGGAAGACAGAGCAAGAGTTAGAGCATAGAGATGCCACGAACCTGAGACGGCTAGCTGCCTCGGCAACGGCCGGCCCAGATCCGCGAGGCTCTGAAACCCAACTCGCTCCGGCTTCCGAGAAGAGCGCGAGTTGCGAGCCGAGCTGTTTAATGTAGGCGTTACCATGCGCAGCCTCTCAAAGCTGCCATCGCATGCTACACCCCTAGACACTTCACCCAGAAAGTGTGCACTATTCCCCGTGATGAAACGGGAGCAAGCCGTAACCCACTTTCTGAAATCTTTCTCGCTCATTACTTCCCTCTCGTTTCTTTTCTTTTTCTCTAAAAAAGGGATAGAAAAGTTCAGAGATTTTGAGAAAATATAGAGTAGAAATGAAGCGTTTTTGTCACACAAACAACAGACATGCAGTCTCGCTGAAGATAATAAGGCTGGCGGCGTGGTTCACAGATGCCATATATATATATATATATATATATATATATATATATATATATATATATATATATATCATGCAACGCGCTTAATTGCCACGTCACCTGATCATGGCAGACCTATAAGTAGAGGCATGATTTTACACAAGCTTCAGATACCGGTCACGCACGCAAGGCATTCCCATACTGTTATGCTAAATGCAGTGTCGAAGTTCCCTTTGAAAGGGAACTACTCAAACTGGCGAAATCACGATTGCACGTAATAGTTCTGTATGCTCTTTCACAGTGATGCGTGTTGGTAAATGTAAATGAGACCTTTCAGCAGTACTCATGTTCGACGCGTGAATCGAAGAGCGCTTTGGCTGATTGTGACACCATCACGACGCGTCTCGGCCCAAATCTCCGAAAATCTGCGCTGATTTAAAAAAATTGCAGCGTTTCCTTGGGTTTTGCATTAATTTCTGCGATCCCAAAATCGCAAACTCCTGGAGGGACTCGCTAGTTAAACACAAATGAAATCTAATTGTAAATCGGTTGTTTGATGTACGTGCTACGCGCCCCGCTTCGTTCTCAGATCACATTAGCTAACTACATACTCTCACTAGATTCACCAACGATCTCTGCTACTTCCTTCCATAAAACTTTTTGTCTTCCTAACGTCCCTGTATACATTTTATATAACAGGATAAGATGAAAACATCATCACTTTATTTATTACTAAAGTAACAAATCATTATAAAGTGTAAAACCGCATTACTTTTAGGGCTTCTTGGTAGTGTATGAAGATGAAAATGAATTCATTTGTGTGTGTGTGTAAACCAGGTCTATCTGTAGGCTTGCTCTTTCCTGATGTTTTACAGCTGAACTGAAACACGGAAACACACATGACAGTCTCGACCCTGAACAGGAATTACAATCATTTTTCTTTTTTTTCTTGTGTTTTTCCCCCAAGGTGAGGCAGAAGTGAGAGAGAGAGAGAGAGAGAGAGAGAGAGAGAGAGAGAGAGAGAGACAGAAGACTGCATACAATCGTTTATTACAAAAATCCTGTGTGTGGGAGATTCTTCTCACTCATCTGTGGCTGATGCAATAAATCACAACTCATTCTGATGTAATACTGCTGATGGAGATCTTCCCTGTGTGTGTGTGAGTGTGTGCGTGTGTGTGTGTGTATGTATGTGTGTTGAGGCCCTCGTTATAATTTTCTGCCCAGTTTAACTTCATTTTCAAACAAATATTTCCAAACAATAGAGGAATTAGGGATAACTGCACGATGCTGTGTATCTGAGCAGAACCGGTCTACTGTACACTGTTTATCTGTGAATATCATAATATTCATAAATATCTAACATGCACAGACCTTGTACCAAGAGCAAATAAATAAATAAATAAATAAATAAATAAATAAATAAATAAATAATAATAAACCATAATTATACTGAATGATGTATGGTAAATTATTAAATGTACAACTAAATCAATATTTAATTGATGAAAACCATACATTTATATCCTGAAACAGAGTACTGTTTATTTTTTGTGTGAAATTAAATGAACTGTTTTTAATTAATATTTTTAATCAAATATAAAATCCATACTTTATTACAGTACACTGTAATGTATGATATATTTCAGAATGAACAACACAAGACACCAGCGCAGTCCTGAATGTGACTGTACATAAAGTATATAAACACACCAGTGCTAATGAGCTAAACCTGAAACAGGTGAATGAGACATGGTGCAGTGGCTGATGGGAAACATGGTTTCTAGTCCTTTTCCGAAATTACATGCCACTATATTTAATTTGGTGGTTTGTTTAAGTTTTTTTTATACATTTCTAGTTCATTTATATATGATCACAATTCACATAAATCAATAATAAATCAATAATAAATCAATTCAGGATGTCACAATCTTGAGCACAGGTTCTTTTTTTTTATTATTATTATTTTTAATAAAATGATGAATTATATAATGATAATGAGTCTTTATTGAGCACATATACATATGCACAGTGAAATTATTTTCTTCGCATACCTCAGCCTGTCAGGAAGTTGGGGTCAGAGTGCAGGGACAGCCATGATATAGTGCCCCTGGAGCAGAGAGGGGTAAGGGCCTTGCTCAAGGGCCCAACAGTGGCAGCTTGGCAGTGCTGGGGCTTGAACCCCCGAACTTCTGATCAGTAACCCAGAGACATAACCACCAAGCCACCACTACCAATATGGGGCTATTTAACTTACTGAAAATGTTTATTCTGTTCGTGTTCTGATTTTGGACAGGGTTTAGTCTCAGTAAATATCTCCAGTGAGCGGCTCTGCTGCTGTCCAGCGTCCTGAAATTTGTAACTGTCATTTTACTTCGTATTTAACTTAAAATTTGAAAGGAAATGAAATGAAACGTTCCAGAATAAAAGATTAACGTCAGCGTTGTTGGTTTGTTCAGACTGTTAGTGAAGCAGCTTAAAGTTTTATACAGTGCTGAATGTTATAGACTTGCTTACGAGGGATGTGAAATTAGCTTTCAAGTTGGGGAGTTTCGCAATGCCATTATCTGTATCTGTACCTGGATTGCATAAATGAAGTGGGCATGGCCTAAATTTGAATGTTTCTTAATTCATATAATTAAATTAGACCAGTCCCTCGCTAGAAACACTGTAGAAACCCTCAGATGTAGAAATGTGAGTGTGGCAGAGGAGGCGTGGTCAAGCTTCATCTGTGGGCGGAGAACCTACAGGTAACGAGGGATTATTTTCACCTGTGTGTTGTGACGAGCGGCTAATGTACACGCCTGTGTTTTTCTCAGGAGGCACGCAGAGCTAGCGAGAGAGTAAATGGTAAATTGTCTGCACTTATATAGTGCTTTTATCCAAAGCGCTTTACACTTTACACACACACACACCAATGGTAGCAGAGCTGCCATGCAAGGTGCTAACTTGCCATCGCAAGCAACTTGGGGTTCAGTGTCTTGCCCAAGGACACTTCGGTATGTGGAGTCATGTGGGCCAGGAATCGAACTGTCAACCCTATGATTAGTGGACAACCTGCTCTACCACCTGAGCCACAGCCACCCTAGAATTGAACATTCAGAGAATTGTTCAGCTCTTGCACCGGTTAAAGTTTGTGTTTTTTTTCTTGTACAAGTATAAGTTTTCTTAGTGAATTTGCAGACTTTGTCTCAAACCTGGTTGTGTCTGTAGATAAAGCAGTAATCGTCGGAGACTTTAATATTCATTTTGATAACCTGGAAGACCCTCTAAGATTAGCGGTTGTGTCCATCTTAGATGCAGTAGGGATTAATCAGAACGTAATCGGGCCTACTCATAATGGTGGTCACACTCTTGACCTCATACTAACATACGGACTAAGTATAGAAAATATTATAATTTTTCCGCAGTCTGAAGTTGTCTCAGACCATTATCTTATCTTGTTCATAATACATATTGATCATAATATTTCCACCTCGCCTCGCTACCGTGTAAAATGTACCTACACATCAGCTACTGCACCGAGCTTCATAAATAACCTCGAAGAAACATCAATTAGATTTGGATCACCGTCAGATCCCATAGAACTCGATCAGGCGACTGAAAGCTTGGAGTCAACACTCCGCTACACGCTAGATAGAGTGGCTCCACTCAAAAGGAAAATAATTAGAGAAAAAAAATTAGCACCCTGGTATAACGATCAAACGCGAACCTTAAAACAGACATCTCGACAATTAGAACATAAATGGTGTCAAACCAAACTGGTGATATTTCAAACAGCATGGAAGGAGAGCCTACTGAAATATAGGAAATCTCTTGGCGATGCTAGAAAAATCTATTTCTCCACCTTAAGAGGAGATAACAAAAACAATTCTAGATTCCTTTTCAACACAGTAGCAAAATTAACTAGGAATAAAACCACTACAGAGAGAAACACTCAATCATTACATAGCAGTGAAGATTTCATGAAATTTTTCATTGATAAGGTTGAAAATATTAGACGTGAAATACAGGCCATTAAATTAAAACCGGACAGTACTGTAACAAACCCATTACATGACAATGTAGCAATATCAGATCAATGTTTAGAGTATTTTGCTCCGCTTAGAGAGACCGAACTAGCTACATTAATCTCTTCAGCCAATTCATCAACTTGCATACTAGATCCCGTACCTACATGTTTGTTTAAACAGATTTGTCCAGGAGTAATTGAACCACTTTTAAATATAATCAATTCTTCCCTAAGCACTGGCTATGTACCTAAATCACTTAAATTAGCAGTTATTAAACCCTTGATTAAAAAACCTGATCTTGACCCGTCTCAATTGTCCAGCTATAGACCAATATCAAATCTCCCCTTCATCTCTAAGATTTTAGAAAAGGTTGTAGCAAAACAGTTATGCTCGTACTTAGATAGGAATAACATTCATGAAATGTATCAGTCAGGATTTAGACCTCATCATAGCACAGAGACAGCATTAGTTAAAGTAGTAAATGACCTTCTACTGACCTACGATCAGGGTTGTGTCTCTCTGCTTGTGTTACTCGACCTTAGTGCAGCTTTTGATACTATAGATCACACTATTCTCCTTGATAGATTAGAAAATGTTGTTGGTATTAAGGGAACAGTCCTCTCCTGGCTCAGGTCTTATCTGACCGATCGTTATCAGTTCGTAGATGTAAATGGTGATTTCTCCATGCGTACTGAGGTTACTTTTGGAGTTCCACAGGGTTCTGTTTTAGGCCCACTGCTTTTTACTTTATATATGCTACCCCTAGGACAAATTATTCGTAAACATGGAATTAGCTTCCACTGTTATGCTGATGATACACAGTTGTATGTTTCAGCGAAGCCAGAGGACAGACAGAAGCTTAGTAAAGTTGAGGATTGTGTAAAGGACATTAGACGTTGGATGCTTATTAACTTCATCTTACTTAATTCTGATAAATCAGAAATACTTTTATTGGGCCCACGTGTAGCTAGAAGTAATCTTTCTGATCACATGGTTACTCTGGATGGTCTTTCTGTTTCATCATGTGCAGCAGTAAAAGACCTTGGAGTGATTATTGACTCCAGCCTATCATTTGATGCTCATGTAGATAATATTACTAGGATAGCTTTCTGTCATCTCAGAAATATTTCTAAGATAAGAAACATATTGTCACTACATGATGCAGAAATATTAGTTCATGCTTTCGTCACCTCTAGATTAGATTACTGTAATGCCTTACTGTCTGGATGTTCCAGTAGGAATATAAATAAGCTCCAGTTAGTCCAGAATGCAGCTGCTAGAGTCCTAACTAGAACCAGAAGATACGACCATATCACCCCAATCTTATCAGTACTGCATTGGCTCCCAGTGAAATCTCACATTAACTATAAAATACTATTATTAGCCTATAAAGCACTAAACGGTCTCGCGCCACAATATCTAAGCGACCTTTTAGTTTTATATGATCCGTCATGCCTACTTAGATCAAAAGATGCAGGCTATTTGACGATACCTCGAATAGTGAAGGCTACAGCAGGGGGAAGAGCCTTCGCTTATAGAGCCCCACAGTTATGGAACAGTCTTCCTATTAGTGTTCGGGACTCAGACACAGTCTCAGTGTTTAAGTCTAGGCTTAAAACGTATTTGTTTACTCAAGCCTACCCTGACTAGATTCTGTTCTACTACTTCGCAGTCATAATAATCTTTTTTCTCCCTCTCTCCTTTCGCCGAGCCCCACACGAATTTATGGAGATACTAGAGATCCAGATCCTTTCTGCCTCTGGATGGAGCTCAAATCTTCTCTAATTCCAGACTGCTGGGACTACGGCTGCTCCTAAGGCCATACAGACTTCATATAAATCCATAATGAACTTTTTCACACTATCTGTTGTTACCCAGATGAGGATGGGTTCCCTTCTGAGTCAGGTTCCTCTCAAGGTTTCTTCCTCTTAAAACATCTTAGGAAGTTTTTCCTTGCCACCGTCGCCACTCAGTGGCTTGCTCAGTTGGGATAAATTCACTCCTTTAATATCTGTATACCGTGTTGATATTTCTGTAAAGCTGCTTTGAGACAATGTCTATTGTAAAAAGCGCTATACAAATAAAATTGAATTGAATTGAATTGAATATAAATAAACCTTAACTAGTGAATAGAGGGTGCGTCTCAATCAGCTCCCTAGTTCAGTAGTCAGGTTATTAGCTGATTAGGGAGGCGGCCATTTTAAGTTCTGTCTCAATCACTAAATCCCTCCAGTGCATTGGAACATTCGCTCCCTAAAATAATCCCACAATGCACTGCAAAAACCAGAGCGCATCGATGCTCACGATGTTCCCTTACTGGAAATGATGTCATGTTTCCTGAAGCCTCTCAGCTCCAAACAAACGGCGGATGAACTCTCAGACGACTTCATCTACAAATTTCAGCAGCTTGTTATCGTTGTTGTAGTTCTCAAATGATTATTTACATTAGCGATTTTTAACTTTCTATATAGATTTTCTATATAAGGTCTATTTGAGTATAACAACTTTTAAGTGTTGAATGATTTAAAAGAAATCTACTCACTAGTGTACGATCCTGTCTGACGCATGTGATTAAGCTAACAATATATTTAATTATATAACATATAAAACGTAAATATTTGTAAGTTTTTAATTTTTATTGATGTTTTAAAACGTGAGTACATAGTCGTGTCATCAGAAGTTGAGTCACCAGTGTCCCGATGTGAAGTGACTCAGGGTCCAGGGACCAGGGACCAGTTACAGGAGGCGGGACCAGTGCCCCGCCTCCTGTACGCCATATTTCTGGGGTTATTAAAAAAAAAAAAAAAAAGCTTATTAAACAGCAGTATAACTGTCAATGTTTTTACAGCTGTGCTTTTTATGGTAATATTTAACTTTTTGTTTTCTTTTAGCCTTATATACAGATTGTTTATGATTGTGGAATATTTTCTGCTTTGTCAAAAGCACTTTGAGATTTTGGATATCAAATAAAAAAATGTATAAAATAAAGACAATTATGATGATGATGATGGTGATGTTGATGATCATGATGATGAAGAAGAAGAAGATGATGATGAAGATGATGATGATGTTGGTTATGATGATGATGGTGATGATGATGACGAAGAAGAAGAAGGTGATGATGATGTTGGTTATGATGATGATGGTGATGATGATGATGATGAAGAAAAAGAAGAAGAAGATGATGCTGATGATGATGTTGAAGAAGAGGAAGATGATGATGACAATGGTGATGATAATGACGATGGTGATGATAATGACGATTTTGGTGATGATGATGATGTTGGTGATGAGGATGATGTTGAAGAAGAGGAAGAAGAAGAAGATGATGATGGTGATGATGATGATAATGTTGATGATGATGTTGATGTTATTATTATTATTATTAGTTTATTATTATTTTAGCTTGTGTTTATTCTGTGAGATTTTAAATCGCAGTAAATCCAGTGTGACAAATAAATTACAAATTAAAAAGTCTCTTGATTCACACACACAGAGAGAGAAAGAGAGAAAGAGAGAGAGATCAGTGTGCGCGCACGTACGCACAAGGATTGACGGGTGCGCGCACGTGTCCTATCTGTTTTTTCCTTACTTGAGCTCCGGGAGCGCGCGCATCCGTCCCGTCCACCCCCCTCCTTCCGCTTTCACTACAATTAAGTCTGCATTCACACACACACACACACACACACTGATCCTGCACACTGGAGTGTTCCGGGAGCGTCGCGGCTGCGTTTCCTCGCATCATTTCCGCCATTTTCGGTGTCGGATCGCGGCGATGTTTCACGCAGAAGAGCGGCAGTGAGGTGAACACAGACTGAGGGAGGAAGAGGAGGAAGAGGAAGGGCAGGAAACGCGTCCGTGTGCAGTGTGTGTGTGTGTGCAGTGTGTAGATAGTCATGGTGATGGTGATGTGGTGCTGAAGAAGAATATGATGAAGAGGATGAGGATGATGATGATGATGATGGTTTCTCCGCGTCTGCGTGCCATGGCTCTCCCTGAGCTCTTCCTCAGGCTGTTCTTCTGCACTCAGCTCATCTCCAGGTAAGCGGTGAGAATAATGTTTTTGTTTTTATTTTAAATAAAGCATGTATTCGAGCTGAATTACAGCCGTGGTGTAAAACGTTTAGTCGGGTTGATGACACACGGGAGGATGTGACGTTAAACACATTCCATAACACACCGCAGCACTGAAGAACAGGATCATGAGAATTCCCTGCTGGGGTTGTTACCTCGTGCACTTTTACAGCTTCACCTCGGCAATATGGCGCCGGTGGCAGCGTGTAGTGATGATGATGTGGTGATGAGGTGATGATGCTTTGATGCTCCCTGATGTGGTATGGTGATGCCATTATAACATGTGGTCATGATGCTGCTATGATGATGTGGTGATAATGTTGTTATGATGTCTATGATGATGTAGTTGTGGAATGATGCTGTGGTAATGGAGTGATGCTCTGATTTTGATGTGGTGATGGAGTGATGCTGTGGTAATGGAGTGATGCTCTGATGGTGATGTGGTGATGGAGTGATGCTGTGATGGTGATGTGGTGATGTGGTGATGGAGTGATGCTCTGATGGTGATGTGGTAATGGAGTGATGCTCTGATGGTGATGTGGTAATGGAGTGATGCTGTGATGGTGATGTGGTGATGGATTGATGCTCTGATGGTGATGTAGTGATGGAGTGATGCTGTGATGGTGATGTGGTGATGCTGTGGTTATGGAGTGATGTGATTGTGATGGAGTGATGCTGTGGTGATGGAGTAATGCTCTGATGGTGACGTGGTGATTCTGTGATGGTGATGTGGTGTTGTGGTGATGGAGTGATTATCTGATGGTAATGCTGTGATGGTGATGTGGTGATGGAGTGATGCTCTGATGGTGATGTGGTGATGTAGTGATGCTGTGATGGTGATGTGGTGATGGAGTGATGCTGTGATGGTGATGTGGTGATGCTGTGGTTATTGAGTGATGCTGTGATTGTGATGGAGTGATGCTGTGGTGATGGAGTGATGCTGTGATGGTGATGTGGTGATGGAGTGATGCTGTGATGGTGATGTGGTGATGGAGTGATGCTGTGATGGTGATGTGATGTAGTAATGTGATGCTGTGATGATGCTTTGTTCCAGTTCAGAGTGTGATGTGATGATGTTGTTATGAAGCTGTGATGTTGTGGTCCAGTTCAGCTCGGCTGCAGACACACATGCACGAGTAAACTCTGGTGCTCTGATTTTACAAATAGAGAAATTAAAGCCTCCGTGTTGCATAAGGAAACAGGAAACAGGCCTCTGTGTATGTGTGTGTGTGTGTGTGTGTGTGTGTGTGTGTGAGGAACAGAGAGAGAGAGAGAGAGAGCGAGAGAGAGAGAGAGAGAGTCCTACTTTTATTTGCTAATATTTTTAACTGAATTACAGATGGACTAGCAGCAGAAACAGGGCCTCAGACAGCATCTCTCCATCTCCGTCTCTTCATACATTTTCATTAAATGCTCATCTTACATCCTTTTGTCTGCTGCTCCATGTAGAACAAGTGGAAGGATGTTAGCTGTCTATTCTTCCCCATACAGTATTGGTACTTTAGTACTGCAATCTGATTCCTAAATAGCTTTGTATGCATATTGTATACATTTGTATGCATATTTAATTTAGTACCTTTTCATATGAATATATACATAATTTACATATATGCATGGCTAATTTCACAAAGTCCTTGTTTAAAAGAATCAGGAAAGAATTTAGCTTGAATCGTTTCGATAAATCGACCATTTTGTAAACTGTATAAATTTAAACATGGCAGAAAACAGGAGGCGCACACTGATGACATCAGAGCTCATTGATTTTCACTGCTGGTTGTGATTTATAGGAAAATAAACAACAGAAATATACAGTTTAAAAAGAAATAAACCAAATGTACAGGATTACACACTGAACACAGAGAAATGAAATAGATGTTCTAATTATCAGTTGATATTTTGTGATTTGTTGCGGCCAAAAACGCTTGTTTTTTTACTGCGGCACTTTACAAAATTTGTGATGCAATTTGCGGAGGTTTTTTTGTGCTTATCTGCGGAAAACTGCTCGAATCAGCGAAATCGCAATTGCACGAAATTGTCTTGTGCACTCTTTCACAGTAATGTTTGCTGGCAGTTGAGAGCTTTTAGCTGTACTCATGTTCAACGCACTTGAATGGAAGAGGGTTTCGGCTGAATGCGCGTTGTGATGATGTCACATGACGCGTCTCGGCCCGAATCTGTGGAAAATCTGCTCTAATTTTTAAAAATTGCACACTCCTGCGAAAATTGCGGCGTTTGCTTGATTTAGCATTAATTTATGCAATCACAAAATCCTGGAGTGACTGAATTATAAATGACAGGAAGTAAACAAACCTCACAGATTTGTATGTTTTACTTACTCTGTTCAGTCTGGGGGATTTTTTTTTTAAATAATTGAAAAAAAAACATTGAATAATTTTGAAAGGAGTCTGAGAGAACAGTAGGAAGTATTAGCAGTATTCACACGCAGCCTGTAAGGTCGCATTATTTTAACTGAGAAAATATAACCACGAGAACTGAAGAAAAATGATCCACAACTTCTCAGCCGGTTCTGTTCAAACGTTCATACTGCTCTTTTCTGGTTAACTGAATGATGGGATTAAGAAGGATTTGACCAGGATAAGGACCGCTAGAAGACGTTTTAATCTAGCACCCTAAAGGGTTCTTCAGCTGGTTTTTCTGGGATGAAATTTCCTGTGTAGAACACTTCAGCACTTTTAATGTTGGAATTTGAAATCATTTTAAGTATATATTTTTAACGAATTATAAAATTAAAATGATGTAAATTATTTTATTAAAGATGTTTATTATATTTTTTAACATACTACTACTACTACTACTACTACTACTAATAATAATAATATACAACATATTATAGTTACACATACGATTTCAGATTACTGAGGATGATACCACTTATAAATCATAAAGATGCTTTGGACCTCAATTGATATGAACAGTTATGCTATGATGGCTTTAGGACTACAATGACCACAAACAGTTTTACACTCAAGTCTCCAGCAGTGAACAGTGGAGAAGTTCAACAAAACAGACTTCATGTAAAAACTGTAATGAATTTCCTGGTTACACAACTGCACTATTTGAGCATGTAGTATTAGCACTTTTATAGAAGGGGTGTATTTATTTATAATCGCACGATCCGGTGTCACCCAGATGAGGACGGGTTCCCTTTTGAGTCTGGTTCCTCTCAAGGTTTCTTCCTCATATCGTCTCAGGGAGTGTTTCCTCACCACTGTTGCCTCTGGCTGCACATTAGGGATAAATTCATATATTTATAATCTATTTCATGAATTTATATATCTCTGTAAAGCTGCTCTGGGACAATGTTAAAAGTGCTTTAGAAATAAAACTTGTTTTAAGTCTTATTTCCTTTATATCTCGGGAAAACAACATTCAGTTCTGAGATCTCAGGCTAACCTTGTTGTTATTTTGAGAAGTCAAAGCTTTATTATGTCGATATCAAAGAAGAAAGTCCGTCATCTCAGAATAACATTTGTGATGTGATGATGATGATGATGGTGAAGATGATGAAGATGATGATGATATGTGAATACATGTTATTTTAGAGTTTCCAGCTTCATTTACTCGTAATGATAACTATTTGGTCACAGTGCTATTGACTTCTGGAATCAGAAGGTGTTGATGAATTTTTTATTAATGAACAGCAGCACTGATGGTAGCCAGATAATGCGCTCGTTCTAATACGGTTTTGTTCTGACGGTTCTCGGTTCTCATAGCTCGGCAAAGCTGACACTTTAATACCCACATGTAACAAAAAAATCAGAATAAATTCATTGAGATTCAGCCTGTCGGCTCTATAGGTGGATCTTACGGGCATACAGAGAGTCCAGCAGACACTCGTCCGTCCACATGGCAGCCTCGAGGATGAACAGAAGAAACAGGCGTATATTTTTTCTTCCTTCCTCAGGGAAAGTGTGGCATCCACAGATTTAATTTTTTTAATTATTCACATTGGGCCTCATCAATTATCAGACTGGATATGAATGAATTTATTCGTAAATCGTTTAGAGGGAACTTTGCACAAGAAATGGGGTGTTCATGAAAATCGTGTTTGTGCGAAATAATGACGGTGTTCTACAATTCTGCGTAGATTTTCAATTAGGAGATGAATTAATGTGAACTTCGATTGATTAAGCCAATCATAAATCATATAATTGATGATGAGTTCCTGCAATTTTATATACATATTATATATATATATATATATATATATATATATATATATATATATATATATATATATATATATATATTATCATGTATTTATAATATATACATACACTACCGGTCAAAAGTTTACATTTTTTTCCCCATTTTAGAATAATAATAAAGTCATCAAAACTCTGGAGTAACACAAATGGAGCTATGGGGATTATGTTGTGATAAAAAATCCAAAATAAATCAAAATAATTTAGTATTTTAGCATCTTCAAAGTAGACCCCCTTCTTGCCGAGAATTTCCTGAAATGTATTCTTGGCGTTTTCTCACCTGATTTCTTGAACTGAAGATCTTTTAGGGTTTTTGATCAGAAAGGTGTTTTTTTTTTTTGGATGAGTGCATCTACTAACCCAAGTAAACCACCTACAGACCTCCAAAAAATAAATTCTAGTTTATGATAAAACTTTGGCCAACTCCTGACACAAGTACGAGCCCTTTTCTGCAAGGTTCTTCACATCATTTCCCCATTGGGAACCAAAGAAATCTTACTAATCCTAGATTTTACCTTTTTTTTCTCCTTGCATATAATATGATTTTTAGGACACATACACTACATGACCAAAAGTATGTGGACCCCTGACCATCACACCCATATGTGCTTCTTCCCCAAACTCTGTATGCTGTAGCTTTACAGTTTCCCTTCACTGGAACTAAGAATCCCAAACACTGTTCCCACATGATGATGCCCCTGTGCACAAAGCGAGCTCCATGACGACGTAGTGTGTGAAGGTTGGAAGAAGGTAGAAGAACTTGAGTGTCCTGCACAGAGCCCTGACCTCAACCCCACTGAACACCTTTGGGATGAACTGGAGTTTCCTCACATCAACATCAGCACCTGATCTCAACCTCAGTAACGCTCTTGTAGCTGAATGAACACGAATCCCCACGGCCACGCACCAAAATATAGTGGAAAGCCTTCGCAGAAGAGTGGAGCGCATTATAACAGCGAAGGGGGAATAAATCTGGAATGAGATGGTCAGGGGTGCACATACTTTTGGAAATATAGTGTACTTTGTTTGTTTTTTCGAGGCATTTTCTGAAGCATTTCTAACACACTATTTTTCCCCCAAGAGATGTTGCTTTAAGGTCCTTTAAGGCCTTAGCACCACATTTTTTAAAAGTTGGTTTAAACTTTAGTGGTAAGTTTATCTTAACTGGGGCACGGCAGCAAGCCTGAAACCTGCAGGTAGGAGAACTTTGGAATCTGTAGGGAACCAGCAGGTCAGCGTGACATTTCTGCTCAGATCAAAACCTCCTGTGAGTTAGCGAGAGCGCGACATGCAGCGCAACACCCCGGCATTTTATTTCATCTTCAGCATCGAGGCAGGGATTAAAGCTCTGCTGCTCAAAAGACTGCAGATGACTTTGATATCACGCTGCGGGGCGGCTTAAAGAGCAGAACCTCCAGAGTGCATCTTTATTCCTGTATACCTTTATACCATCACGGAGGTGATCGAGCTTTGACTTCCAGGTCAGAGTGAAAGAGTGACTGCGAGACGAGCTCGTGGATTATATTCCATTATACTGTATTACAGTCTCCTCTTAGCAGGTCTGAAAACTATCGAGCGAAAATATCATGAATTAGTGAATTTATGTAATATTTCCTATGAAAAGATGATGATTAACACAAATATAGACAGTCAGTAAACATGCGTTGAATAATAAACATTGTGTGTGTTGTACTGTTACAGTAAAATAATCAACAATGCGATGAAGCGGAGTTACTGTTACCACCCGGAAGTTTCCTACAACTGCACGTGTTTTATTTCTCTTATTTACCACATAAATTATTACCACAGCAATTCACCAACAATTACAGTCATTTATTTATTGAAGGACACATCATACTTTTTATTCATTTATAATTAGTTACTTTCTGTTGTCACTTACGCTATAGCAGCCATGTTGTGTCATTTCATTTTTTAAGTATTTCCTCGAATCTTTCCTAGCCGAAGCATCAGAACTTGATGTGACCTTCTGTGTAGTTCAGTGTGACATTAGTCCAACGTTTCTGATTGAGCTAATCTCGTTTAGCGGAGCTTAACAGGCTGTGTTTAGAGGTCATGTGATCAGGGAATTGTAGGCTCTCCGAGGTCATGGTGCTCAGCAGTCTCGTCTCTTCTGCCGTGAAAGTGTCGAGGACATGACGTGTTTCCTGTTTCAGTTTGAGTAAACACACACACACACACACACACACACACACACACACACAGCGATCAGACTGCAGTCAGGCAGAATGGATTTACCTAACACCAGCAAGCGTGTGAAGAAAACATCACCCAAACTCAATCACTGCTTAATCGTGAAATGTTGAAAGTTTCTGGATGATCTGATGGCAGAATTAAACGTTGGGTACTTGTAACACACTTAGCATGAGAGTTATGCTAATGGAAATATATATTTATTTTTTTAAAACCTCAGAAATACACGTGGCTGGGACCAGGGCACAAAATAAAGTAAAATCACGGTGTGATTAAGAATTTAAATCTATATGAGTTAAAGAAAAGGCAGCTGCTAAAGCGCAGCGAGATGACTGGATTGTTATTTTTGCTAACAGCAGGCCGAGTGTAGCGTTTAAAATGAACATGGCTAATCATTAGCATTCTGGATATGATAATGGAAATATGACTAAACAGTCAGCAAATGGTCGCTCATTATGTAATGACGGCTGTTTATCAGGGAACATGGAACATTTAAACTGACGGGCTTTTATTCATTTTTATACAGAACACACAGTTAGATTTTTTCTTTTTTTGTTACCCATGCCCATGTTGTTGTTAATGATAATGAGTCTTTATTGATCACATATACATTAGAAAGTATATTCTAATGTCTAATTAGCACAGTGAAATTGTTTTTTTCGCATACCACAGCCTGTCAGGAAGTTGGGGTCAGAGCGCAGGGTCAGGCATGATACAGCGCCACTGCAGCAGAGAGGGTTAAGGGCCTTGCAAAGGACTTGAACCCACAACCTTCTCATCAGTAACCCAGAGCTTTAACCGCTAAGCCACCACTGTGGTTAGGGTTTTCTTTTGGTTGATTTTTTAGGTCAGTTATTTGATTGTTTGTTTTTTTTTGTTTTGTTTGTATTGTTTTTTTACTGACCACATATATATGTTTGAAGTTCCCATGTGCATTTTTGTTTTTGCCTCTTTTTAAAATGATCACATAAATGTTTTGTTGGTTTATTTGGTTTGTTTTAACTTATTTTAAACTTATTTAAAGGATATTTTTGCTCTGTCAGGACGAGTACACATTTATTAACAAGATACTTTGATATTTTATTAAAGCAACGAAATGCTTAAATATAAAGGTTCCACAAAAGGTTCTTTTAAGAAATGCTGTCCTGTAGCATCAACGAAAACTGATTAAAGGAAAATCCGTCAAAATGCCACTACTTTACAGAAAGTACTTGTTTATGAGGCCTGATTTGTCGGAGAGTTGAACCCGTCATGGGTTCTTTTGGGTTTATGAAATTAAACATAGAGATAAAACATGTTTTGAAGTTGTATTGTTGTGCGAAATGCTGTGCAGAGCCACCTGCTGTGGAGTCAAAAGGACAAATAACACGCCCACTTCACAAAATAATGCACAAAGTGACGCTAGGAATGAAACCTGAGCAAAATAAAGCAGAAATGTTGCAAGTGTGTGGGAGGTGAAGCATCCTGGCATGTCGGAGAGACAGAGCCGGGGAATAATATCGCAAAGAAACGTACAATAAACACCTCCATCACTGACAAAAACAAAACCCGAGCAGGAAAGCTTCGGTTAAACATGCTAAACATGCTAATATAACTAGCGGTGATTAAGTGATAAAGCTGGGTTTAAGCGTGAGCTCGGGTGTAAAACCATTCATGATTAGATTCATGAATAGTGAAGAGAAGAGGTGGAACAGCATCTTTAAGCTCGATCAGACTAGAAAACAAAACAATCATTAAGGTTTATAAGTTACTTAGGACATGTGCTATAGGGCGTGTGCTGTGCTGTATATGCAGCAGTGGAGGCTCGTCCATATGGGGCAGGTGGGGCTGAGTTCCACCATTTCTCTCAACAAATATTAATCTTCATAAAGTCCACATTCACAACTTCATTTTAAATTCCATTGGAATACTCATTACTTTTTTTTGAGCCACCAACTATTTCAATCAAATATGGTGTTACTTGGTAGATGGACAGACTTTCAGTTGATTTGCTTGCATAGTTATTATTGCACCTAGTAGTCAAAAATGTGTACTGCAACAAACAATAATAGGTATCCATCCATATGGGCAGATTTTTTTTCTCACCCTGTGAAGATTCAAGGATCGTTAATGACAGGGTTTGCCAGATTGTACTAGTTTGAAATAATCCACCAACATCTTGTTTTATAGCAAATAATCTGAATGAAACATAATACATTTCTGCAAAGTGTAAGTGCAGGCAATGTGGGTGTAATCCAAAAGACTATTTCTATTGTAAGATATATTTCAAAGATTAGGAGAGGGAAAGGGGGATTATGGCATGCATGATGTCTGCACATCAGAAATGTGTGTAAAATACTTGAGAATATAGAGATCTGTGAATATAGGTCCCTGGTGATATGTAGCCCTTGGAAAATATGGACCTGGAAACGTAGGGCCGGGGGTCTCTGGGGACCCTGAGCTCAGAAAGCTGTGAAACACATTACACGGAATTTAGGAACTTAGGAACACAACATCCTAGAAACATACGTTTCTGGAAATATAGTTCCCTGGGATTACAGGGCACATGGAGAACAAGATCCTGGGCACATCGCAATACAAGTCAAATCATTTTCTTTTTATAGAACACTTTTAACAGTGGACATTTTCACAGAAATCAGGAAACGGATTCAGAATTATCCCTAATGAAAAAGTGCCTGAGATGACATGAGGAAGAAACCTTGAGAGGAACCAGACTCAAAAGGGAACCCATCATCATCTTTTTATAACAAGTTTTTATAACTTTAAATCTATACTATCCAAGTGAAGTTCTCCACTGAATAATGAATGGATCTTGGGTACAGATTTCAGTAAATAGAATCTTTAGGGAATTCATATGGTACTGACCACAGCAATCTCACGGCAATCTTTAGTCTATCCTGAAGACCCTGAAAACACAGGATCCTGGGAACATAGAGGACCCAAGCAATGTTGGCCCCTTGAGACCCCTTGACCCTGGGGACATGGAGATCTATGAACATAGGACCCCTGGAACATGAAGACACAATAACCTGGGAATATAGAACCCTAGGAACAAAGCACTCTGGGAAAATGGAGCCTTGGAAACGCAGATCTGACAACACAACACCATATAAATATAATATATGGAAATATAGGTTCATGAGAACACAGGACCCTTGGAGAAGAAGATCCTGGGAACATTGGGCCCTAGTGATGTATGGCCCTGGGAACAAGGAACCTATATGTCCATGTGTGTATAAGGGTCTTGGAACATAGGACCCTGGAAATATAGGGACCTGGAAACACAAGAACTTATAAATATAGGATCCTGGAAATATGGAAATCTGTAAACACAAGAACTTATAAATATAGGACCCTGGAAATATAGGACAGTGGAAATATAAGAACTTATAAATATAGGGACCTGGAAACACAAGAACTTATAAATATAGGATCCTGGAAATATGGAAATCTGTAAACACAAGAACTTATAAATATAGGACCCTGGAAATATAGGACAGTGGAAATATAAGCACTTATAAATATAGAACCCTGGAAATATAGGGACCTGGAAACACAAGAACTTATAAATATAGAACCCTGGAAATATAGGAACCTGGAAACACAAGAACTTATAAATATAGGACCCTGGAAATATAGGACAGTGGAAATATAAGAACTTATAAATATAGGAACCTGGAAACACAAGAACCTATAAATATAGGACCCTGGAGAAATATGAATTTATAAATATAGGAACCTGGAAATATAGGAACCTTGAAACACAAGAACTTATAAATATAGGACCCTGGAAATATAGGACCCTGGAAATAAAATAACTTATAAATATAGGACCCTGGAAATATAGGACAGTGGAAATATAAGAACTTATAAATATAGGAACCTGGAAACACAAGAACCTATAAATATAGGACCCTGGAGAAATATGAATTTATAAATATAGGACCCTGGAACTATAGGACCCTGGAAACACAAGAACTTATAAATATAGGAACCTGGAAACACAAGAACATATAAATATAGAACCCTGGAAATATAGGAACCTGGAAACACAATAACTTATAAATGTAGGACCCTGGAAATATAGGACCCTGGAAATAAAATAACTTATAAATAAAGGACCCTGGAAATATAGGAACCTGGAAACATAAGAACTTATAAAAATAGGACCCTGGAAAAATATGAATTTATAAATATAGGACACTGGAAATATAGGAACCTGGAAAAATATGAATTTATAAATATAGGACACTGATAATATAGGAACCTGGAAACACAAGAACTTATAAATGTAGGACCCTGGAAATATAAGAACTTATAAATATAGGACCCTGGAAATATAGGAACCTGGAAACACAAGAACTTATAAATATAGGACCCTGGAAAAATATGAATTTATAAATATAGGACCCTGGAAACACAAGAACTTATAAATATAGGACCCTGGAAACACAAGAACGTATAAATATTGGATCCTGGAAATATTGGACTCTGGGAATGAAGGTGTTAAACACTAGATGTCTCAGGATGCAGTGCATCAGTTGAAATTTACTACAAGATTTTTCAAACATAGGGGCTCATTAAAAAACATGCTAACCCAGAGTATAGTAATCGCATAAGCATAAGCAGTGTTGCACTGTGTTAGCATAACCGTTATGCTGAACCAGCAGTAATATTGTGGTACCTTGACACCAGGTGTACTTCACTCTAGCATGCTAGTATATGTATCAGTGAATAAAAGCTTAGCTTTAGCATGCTCTGATGTGTCAAACGTGAAGTTACTCACCTCAGCGCTCAGTCAGAATTAGCTGTATTCTCATCATGGAGGGCTGCTTTAATGGGATTTGAAATGTTGTGTTAAAGAGGCGACACTCTGGCCTGCCGCTGCTGCAGATCAGTTACACAGAACATGTTGATGTATTCAGCTGAAAAGTGCTCACTAAAGCTTTGAACTTTTTCATTAACCACCAGGACCTTGTGCATCAGGAGAGTGACGGAGGAGGGAATTTCAAACTTTAAAATATAATCATGTGCAAAGACGGGATGAGGAGACGCTGGAATATTAAAACAGAAATGAAAGCAGTAATTATTGCCTTCTTTATCACGCGGTTGCATCAGAGCAGTCCTGATTCTGGATCGTGATTCATTCTGACAGTAGTAAAGCTGCAAGTTGATTATTTTCCTATAACAGCATGTCCACAAGTGTTTTATTCCTCTTATACTACAGCAGATTACCAATGATTACAATTTTATTTACTAAAGAACCATACATCATACTTTTATCTATTTGTAGTGACATTTAATGTTAATGGAACAAGTTCCTGTTTATCACTAATGTTATAGCAGCTACAAACAGTCCTTCCCTCACCATCCCTCTCTTTATTCTCTCTCTTTATTCCCTCTCTTTATTCCCTCTCTTTATTCTCTCTCTCTTTATTATCTCTCTATTCTCTTTCTTTATTCCCTCTCTCTATTCTCTCTCTTTATTCCCTCTCTCTATTCTCTCTCTTTATTCCCTCTCTCTATTCTCTCTCTTTATTCACTCTCTCTATTTTCTCTCTTTATTCTCTCTCTCTATTCTCTTTCTTTATTCCCTCTCTCTATTCTCTCTCTTTATTCCCTCTCTCTATTCTCTCTCTTTATTCCCTCTCTCTATTCTCTCTCTTTATTCTCTCTCTCTATTCTCTTTCTTTATTCCCTCTCTCTATTCTCTCTCTTTATTCTCTCTCTTTATTCCCTCTCTTTATTCTCTCTCTTTATTCTCTCTCTTGTAGATTACATGAAAGAAAAAGATTACCATGAAACAGTAAAGAAGTGTAAACTCCTCTGTGCTGAAGATGTGGGAAAACGTAAAGTTACAGCTTCACCTCTGACTGTTACACAGCACTGACACTGGAGACTCCTTCCATATGTGTTACATAAACATCTCCTTACTTTAAGAAAACTTCACCACATCTACGGTTTTATAATCTGTTTATTATCAGTGGAGTGTCCGCTGCACACCTCCCTGTGAATGAGCCGTTACTATAGAAACGATAACGTATTAGAACAAGTGCATTCATATAAAACTGCACTACTGTCAGAGCTGCTGTTCTAGAGAGTTAATCAACACCTTCTGACCAATCACGATCCAGAACTCAGCAGCGCTCTGGTGTGAATATAGAACAAACACTCTTACGGCATTAATGCTTTATTGTAGTACTAATTGTTATTTCTTATATTCACTCTCGTGGATCTGAAGCGTGTCTTAACCTTCCTGTAACTAACACCATAACTGTGGCGCCTGTTTCCTGCTTTAGATGATTCATTAGAGTAAGAACATTTTTTTTCTTTTTTTCGTCTGCTAAAAGAACAGACCTGGAGTCTGGCCATGAAGATGTAATGGACTTAAGAGAACCTTTGAGCACTCAGAGTCTCTCAGAGTAGACTCTCAGGCAGGTCACGGGATGATGATGATGTTATTTTCCCAGAATACCGTGCAGGAAAAAGCTTTGTGTTGTCCTCTGTGTTGTTCTCTCTTGACTCTCCGGGACCGAAAAGACAATTTATCCTTGAGAAAGCAGTGGAGTGGGCTTCCATGGTTACGGCTCTGCGATGCCAAGGTCTGCTCGGTCCCTGAGAATTCATGAGCTCTGGATGAAAAAATGAGACGTGAAATAGCTTTCTGTGCTGATTTAGTGTGTGTTGAGTTCAACATTTAGGCGAAGTGATGTTGATCAATGGTCAGTTTATATAAAATACTAAAAAACTAACATAAATAGACAAAGGTTCAGTAACATCTGCATCTGATATCATGATCAAATGGCATCACAATACACTTTTCTGAGTGCCTCCATTATGTTAAAATGTGCCTTATTTAATCATTTTATTCTTGTTTTTTTATGTTTTATTTAGTCCAGGTTGGCTAAGGTTACAGCAACAATCATATAGCATCATATATAATATATCATATCATATTGCAATATTTTCCACGATGTTATAATTCATTTTGCTGAGATTTTACGAACAAAATAAGCTCCAGAAATCAGTGTATATTTACCAAAATGCGAAATATTCAATGAGGAAAAATAAAACTGCGAGTGAAAGCTAACTTAGCGAGCTACATGGACTCCTGATTCTGTCCTGTTGTGTTTAGTTACCGGCGAGGCGGTGTCTCAGAGACAGAGCCGTCAGTCCAGCATGCTCATTAGAATATTAGAATATTAGGCCACACCCATTAGTCTTAGATCAGTGTGATCAGTGAGTTCAGCTGGTGTTTGAGTGTTTAATGACTTTCATGCCAAAATTAGTAACATTTTCTGGAATTCATCTCTAACCGTGGACAGCTCCTCGTTCTTCAGAGTGTAGTGTTCTTGAGCGACGTCAGAAATGTCCGATTCTGTTTTTTCGTTCCGCCACACCTCACTCTCTTTTTTTTTCTCCTTCTCTTTTTCACCTCCAGTTCCCTCCAGACAGAAAACGATGACGACGAAGTGACGAACAAAACCTGGGTGTTGACCCCGAAGGTGTACGAGAGTGACGTCACACACATCCTCAACAGTTTACTAGACGGCTATGACAACAAGCTGAGGCCGGATATAGGAGGTGAGCGTTTATTCATCATTCTGATAGTTTGTTCTCCGCGTCTTCAGGACGTGCCATGTTTTAGTCGAACCCAAATGAAATCTTTTAACTTGAGTATCTCTCTTTTCACTTTTTGGGGACTTCAGAATGTACAGATGTTTAGGAGAGTCTGTAGATTTCACAATTATACAGTAGAAAATGTCAAAACTGGACTGTGTGAAGGGTTTTCACTGTACCAGAGATGTTTTTTTACTTTTATATAATGAAGTAAAATGTAGTATGTTTTGCTCCAGCGTGTTCAACGCTAAACAAAACCTCCAGGTTCTGAACAAAGGTGTATATTAGTGGTGTAACATGCCACTATCTCGAATGGGTGGGGCCTTAACCACAATCCAGGCACGGACTGTTCCTCAACCTCAGCTACATCAGCCCAGTTCATGCCTGATCTTATCTAGAGATGTGCGTGGGTTTGTTTCTGAAACCTCGCTCACACAATTATTATTTTTGTCTGTAACTGCATGCAATATTTTTAACCAGTTTAGTTGGTTCTATTTCCCAAAATTCTGCCTGGGTGGAGTTTCACATGCTCCACCCATGTCCATGTAGATTTTTCTCCAAATTGTGCCCAGTGTTCACAGGATAGACTCCGGATCCACTGTGACCCTGACCAGGAGAAAGTGCTCTCTGATGATGAATGAATGAATAAATGAATGAATGAATGAATGAAGGAAGGAAGGAATATTCCCTAAAATTTAAACAAACTAGTAGCCCTAGTTAATCCAGTGTGACCCTGACCAGGCAGCTACTAACGATGAAGGAACTGATGATGTAAATGTGTGACACAGCACCATCTCTTCATGTTGATCTTCATGTTAATGCATGTGTTTGTCCCTTGAGTCTCATACCAGTAAATAAAAACCCCCCACACACCTGATACACACCTTGTGTATCAGATGTGTATCCTGTATCCTGTATCACACATCCTGTGTGTGACCTGTATCAGGTCAACCACGCACCCTGTGAACCTTCCTACAGAAAAGAAAAACCCGAAATGCGTGCCTCCTCTTCATTTTTGTGTGTGTCTGTTTCGTATTCATATTCGGTTCCACCCCTGATAAATATAAATAAATATACTTCGGCTCTGTCTATCTGTCTGTCAGATATTAGCGCAGACTTGACAGCGAACCCTGCACGCTGTTATAATATACACAATCCTGACACATCGGTCTATAATTCCGTTCTATAAATTTCACAGCTTGCAGGAATGCTCTATTTTTAGTCCCCTTGCTGTATGCAAGCAAACGATTGAACTGTAACTCCCACAGTGTCACGACAACACGTTTAGGACGTGTTAGCATAGCAACAGTCCACATTTTCACCACATCTGGCAGCCGACATGATGATGTCATGATCCTCTCCTGGGAGAACCGGCATGAAGCTGAAGGACTCGCGTTTAAATGGTGGTGTTAGAAACGTTCCACAGTTCAGTGTGCTCTGTTCGAACAGTGGTTCACAGGTCAAGCTCCCAGTGAGTGCGGGAGGATTTTAGTACGGGAGAGCCTCAGGGTTCTATGTTTGACTCTTCTGTTCTTTATTTTTAATTCTCCTGCTGCCTGAAGCACTTGAAGTAGAAGAGCGTGGACTGCGGTATAATCCGGCTCAAGTCAATTGTGTGCCTCATGCAATATTTATGCAACTGCGGTCTAGTGTGCGTGTGTGTGTGTGTGTGTGTGTGTGTGTGTGTGTGTGTGTGTGTGGTGTGTGCAGCGAGAACCACAATCCTTTAGGGAATGCTCTGCCTCCAGAAAGTTTTGTCTGACACACTTTATCATGTACAGTGTGAATGTAAATGTTTTTATCACTGAGAGCTCTAGAGGAAATGTAGTTAGTGTGTGTGTGTGTGTGTGTGTGTGTGTGTGTGTGTGTGTGTGTTCATTAGAACCCATTGTTAGAGAATGTTCAAAGAACATTCTAGCAAGTGAAAGAGTAACACACTGGATATAATTTTATACTCGTCCTGATTCGTGTTTTTGTTCCAGCATGTAAACACAGGGATATTACCACTGATTATTTTTCTATAACAGCATGTCCCAAAATATTTTATTCCTCTTACACCATAGAAGTTTGCTTATGACTAATTTATTTATTTATTTATTAATGAATGGTCATACTTTACATAGGTTTATAGTTACGTGTAATGCTTCTGACTTACGTAACATGTTCCAGCTATAAACATTCGTTCCCTCAATCCTCTGTCCTGAAGGAGGAAAGAAGAAAAAACTTAAAGTTACAGCTTTACCTCTGACTGTTACAAAGCACTAACACTGGAAACTGCTTCTATACAAGTCACATAAATAAACGTCTCCTTATTTTAAGAAAACTTTACCTCCACAGTTCATTTGATCTGTTTATGGCGAGCGTCCTGCCTGTGAATGAGCTGTTGCTATAGAGACGATAACGTGTGTGTATTTATAAGAACGTGCGCATTAATATTAATATAAACCTGCGACGTGCAGCTGCGCTACTGTCAGAGCCACTGTTATAGAGAATTAATCAGCACCTTCTGAACAATCACAATCCAGAACTCAATCACAGAAAATAGTCTTAAGCAGATGTGATGCGTAACCCGACTCTGAATACGAGGAACTTTCCACGTGTAAATATCGAGGTAACTTTTGAACTTAAGTCATCGACTCTGAATAAGCCTCGTTGTCGGTGTATAATGAATATAATGAATGAACAGTGGCGTTTTTTTTATTTATAATATACGTATATTTTGATTCTGCATCAGTAATACACTGTGCGTTATTATAATCCA
Source organism: Ictalurus furcatus (assembly GCF_023375685.1). Taxonomy (NCBI): domain Eukaryota; kingdom Metazoa; phylum Chordata; class Actinopteri; order Siluriformes; family Ictaluridae; genus Ictalurus; species Ictalurus furcatus. The sequence goes on from NC_071272.1 coordinate 9,118,067, forward strand.
GGTAAACATCATGCTGTAATAAGACAAGCTTTTTAAACAGTACTTCAGTCCACTTTCTCTGTTGTCTGCTGAATTATCTATTAATTCCATGCTATTTTGGAAGTTAGTAGGGCTAATAGAAGGATATTTTCGGATATAACACACAATCTACACAAAAACAACGTATAGATCACTTACAACACGGGAAAAAGACAATAGCGGACGCCGTGAGCGTTGATGAATACACTGATATTGTATGAAGCAGAGGCATGTCCTTCTTTCCACTACATGTCCTATATACCGTATCCTGCATGGTTCTGCTTGGCTGCTTTTGTGGATTTGTGATGTGATGTTGAAGCGAGTGGACTGCAGGAGAATGATGAAGATGTGCACTCGCTGTGACACCAATCTGCCCCAACCAGCCGCCATATCAACGTTGACATCCTCCATAATGTCACCGCTCTCCCTTATAACAAGGGATTTATCCAGTACATCGAAATGTTCACGGTGTGCCAGCTGAACTGTCATGTCGCGTTTAAGAAAGCGCTGAAATGTAATTGATGTAACGTCGAGTATGAGAAATGAAATTATCGATAGAGAAATATAAATCAGTATCTGATCAGCTGTTTATGACTGAAAGTTATAATGGAGTTTGTATTGAAAATGCCCACAATACCCAGGAGAGAAATTTACTGTGGCAAAAATTATTACAATAACAAAAGCAAAGAAGGCTGTGATTGTCGATGTTTTGTTTAGTACACCTGGGTGACTAGGAACAGGAAATTGAAATATGAGGTAACACACAGACCAAATTCCCTTAGTCATTCATAACAATGTGTAAGACCAAGGAATATAGCTGTGACGTGCAGCAAATGGTTGTTGAGCTTCACAAAATGGGAAGTGGCTATAAGAAAATAGCACAAGCACTGAAAATTTCCATTTCCACCATCAGGGCAATAATTAAGAAGTTCCAGTCAAATGGAAATGTTATAAATTAACCTGGAATCGGGCGTGTGTCTATATCGTCTCAACGCACTGTGAAGAGGATGGGTCAAGTGGCCAAAAACTCTCCAAGGATCACAGCTGGAGAATTGCAGAAGTTTGTAGGGTCTTGGGGTCAGAAAGTCTCCAAAACTACAATCTGAAGTCACCTAAATCACCACAAGTTGTTTGGAAGGGTTTCAAGAAAAAAGCCTCTACTCTCATCCGAAAACAAACTCGAGCGTCTTCAGTTTGCCAGACACTACTGGAACTTCAAATGGGATCGGGTTCTATGGTCAGATGACACCTATATAGAGCTTTTTGTCAATAAACACCAGAGGTGGTTTTGGTACACACAGAGAGGTAGCCATATGGAAAAGTACATCATGCCCACGGTTAAATATGGTGGTGGCTCTTTAATGTTTTGGGGCTGTTTTTCTGCCAGAGGACCTGGACATTTTGTTAGGATACATGACATCATGGACTCTATCAAATATCAACAGATATTAAATGAAAACCTGACTGCCTCTGCCAGGAAATGGGCCGTAGTTGGATCTTCCAGCAGGACAATGATCCAAAACATACATCAAAATCAACACAAAAATGGTTTCCTGACCACAAAATCAAGGTCCTGCCATGGCCATCCCAGTCCCCTGACCTGAACCCCATAGAAAACCTGTGGGCTGAACTGAAGCGGAGAGTCCACAAGCATGGACCTCAAAATCTGTAGAGATTCTGTATGAAGGAATGATCTCAGATCCCTCGCCATGTATTCTCCAACCTCATTAGGATTTATAAGAGAAGACACAGAGCTGTTATCTTGGCAAAGAGGGGTAGCAGAGGTATTGACTAAAAGGGTATATATATATATATATATACTGTATATATATATATATATATATATACAGTATGTCACAAAAGTGAGTACACCCCTCACATTTTTGTAAATATTTGATTATATCTTTTCATGTGACAACACTGAAGAAATGACACTTTGCTACAATGTAAAATAGTGAGTGTACAGCTTGTGTAACAGTGTAAATTTGAAAATGTACAATTTGGGCCCAAAGAGTCAATATTTTTTGTGGCCACCATTATTTTCCAGCACTGCCTTAACCCTCTTGGGCATGGAGTTCACCAGAGCTTCACAGGTTGCCACTGGAGTCCTCTTCCACTTCTCCATGATGACATCACAGAGCTGGTGGATGTTAGAGACCTTGTGCTCCTCCACCTTCCGTTTGAGGATGCCCCACAGATGCTCAATAGGGTTTAGTCCATCACCTTCACCCTCAGCTTCTTTAGCAAAGCAGTGGTCGTCTTGGAGGTGTGTTTGGGGTCGTTATCATGCTGGAATACTGCCCTGCGGCTCAGTCTCCGAAGGGAGAGGATCATGCTCTGCTTCAGTATGTCACAGTACATGTTGGCATTCATGGTTCCCTCAATGAACTGTAGCTCCCCAGTGCCGGCAGCACTCATGCAGCCCCAGACCATGACACTCCCACCACCATGCTTGACTGTAGGCAAGACACACTTGTCTTTGTACTCCTCACCTGGTTGCCGCCACACACGCTTGACACCATCTGAACCAAATACGTTTATCTTGGTCTCATCAGACCACAGGATATGGTTCCAGTAATCCATGTCCTTAGTCTGCTTGTCTGCAGCAAACTGTTTGCGGGCTTTCTTATGCATCATCTTTAGAAGAGGCTTCCTTCTGGGACGACAGCCATGCAGACCAATTTGATGCAGTGTGCGGTGTATGGTCTGAGCACTGACAGGCTGACCCCCCACCCCTTCAACCTCTGCAGCAATGCTGGCAGCACTCATACGTCTATTTCCCAAAGACAACCTCTGGATATGACGCTGAGCACGTGCATTCAACTTCTTTGGTCGACCATGGCGAGGCCTGTTCTGAGTGGAACCTGTCCTGTTAAACAGCTGTATGGTCTTGGCCATCGTGCTGCAGCTTACTGTCAGGGTCTTGGCAATCTTATAGCCTAGGCCATCTTTATGTAGAGCAACAATTCTTTTTTTCAGATCCTCAGAGAGTTCTTTGCCATGAGGTGTCATGTTGAACTTCCAGTGACCAGTATGAAGGAGTGTGAGAGCGATGACACCAAATTTAACACACCTGCTCCCCATTCACACTTGAGACCTTGTAACACCAACAAGTCACATGACACCGGGGAGGGAAAATGGCTAATTCGGCCCAATTTGGAACATTTTCACTTAGGGGTGTACTCACTTTTGTTGCCAGCGGTTTAGACATTAATGTCTGTGTGTTGAGTTATTTTGAGGGGACAGCAAATTTACACTGTTACACAAGCTGTACACTCACTACTTTACATTGTAGCAAAGTGTCATTTCTTCAGTGTTGTCACATGAAAAGATATAATCAAATATTTACAAAAATGTGAGGGGTGTACTCACTTTTGTGAAATACTGTATATTACTATTTTAGTTATTAAAATAAACTATAATACTGAATAGAAAATACTACTTCATAATGATAAACACCACTTAAACTATACAGTATATTTGAACTATTTTAAATATCACTCAAGTGAATAAATGTGTTGTTAAAGGTAAATATTTAACCATTTTTTTCATTTATTTTGATTTACATATTAAATATGTTATTTAAAATAAAATATGATTTATATACAGTACATTTTTAATAAATTTCAGTAGTTGAATAGTAAGTTGAAGTAGTTCAGTAGTAAGCAAAACTGGTGAAGGTGTTAAACATGTTCTCAATGGTTTATGTATAACAACTGTGTGTTTCTCTCTCTCTCTCTCTTTCTCTCTTTTCAGTCAAACCCACTGTGATCCACACGGACATGTTTGTTAATAGCATCGGCCCTGTAAACGCAATCAACATGGTAAGTGATTTCCCTGAGGTGTTAAAAAAAAACCCTAGCACAGTAATCTGGATGCCAATTAAAGTGTGGTTAACGTCTCCCGTCTTCCTCTCAGGGGGAATTAGCTTTACATTCAATTAAATAAGCCATTGTGCTTTGATGTTGGCGTTTTTGTACTGTACACAGTCAGGCGTTCGGCGGTGAAACGCTAATAGAAACAGCGTGCTCGATCTGCATCGATATGATGAACAGAAACACAGACAGGTTTTAAAGGCATGCCTCAGGGCTCTATATATGGAACGTTCGGGATGTTTATTACTTTCTCGGGTTTGAATCGATTTTATCTCATGACTCACGCCCGACTAACTGAGACTCGACTTTCATAATCCACTCAGCTCGTTTCTATTTTGGAGGCGGAGAACAGGAATTAAACTGCTGGATATAAATAGCACAAAGAGACACCGCTAGTTTCTAGCGGTCTCTATAATTAGATTAAACGCCACTTTCAGGGAGAAAATTAAGTTGTTCAGGGTTTTATTCTGTGTTTAAATTAAACGTGGGCATTTTCACTCTTATTATATCATCGTTAAAATTAGCATCCGCAATTATATGCGTTTTAAACATAAATGTATGTAGTTTCACTACATAAAACAAAACCTTTCACTAATATTAAATCTCTCTGAATACAAACATGACGTTATATTCGGTCTGTGAGTTTTAGGTTTTTATGACAAAAATACAGGCTTTTTATGATTTGTGTTGGTTTGTTCGCTTGTTTTTTTTTCCTTCTGGTAAATTCCAAAAACAATATTATAATGTGAAATAATGAAATAAGAAACGATATGTACAGTCTCAGTAAGATGTTTGTTGTAAAGTTGGAATTTTGTGAATTATTCTTCAAAGTTAAACTGTTAATTACAATTTTTATACGACCTTTAATTGTTAGCTTATATGTTATAATTGTGACCAAAACTAGTCACGCTAGCATCTCTCAGCCGCTAATTCTGTTGTTTTTGAAATACATACACCATTCATGTAACTGTAGGTTCATATGTAAAATAATTGACTTAAATATTGTTTAAACTGTATGTCATTGTTTCTATTTCAACAATTAGTAATTCTTTTCTTAATTAATTGAATTAATTGAATATTTATTATTAAACCCTGACTGTTCCTGTTCCTGATATTCCTGCTTCAGCATTAGCACTAAATGTTCAGAGTAAAACAGATTAGCAGCAACGAAGCTAAACTTTTTATTAGGTAGTGCGTTAATTGTAATCAAATGCAATTTTAACATAAACATTTTTTGTCGGATTGCCAGTATGAGAAATTTTCTCCAGACAATGGTTTACATTTGTTGATATATCATAAACAGTTTGTATTTTTTTTTAAAAATCATTTGATCAGTGATAAGTCACTTGCTGTTGCATTGCTGTAGCACAATCGTTAGTACCTTGTCTCCTTCTTAATTAACTACCTAATATTTAATTCAAATGAAATAATACCACTTTAAATATGGAAATATGGCATATATTATAACAATTTTTACATAACAGTGTAATAATCAGCATTTTATAATCGAAACTAGAAGAAACAAAATGACTATATTTCACTTCACTTCACTTTTAAAACCGTATTTTCTTAAAACAATTAAAATGGTTTCTTTGAAGCGTAATTGAACTCACCTGGTTACTGTCTGCTCAAATATAGCATTGTATAACAGGTAGCTTTGGCTAATTGCTTTGTAGGTAAGTTTTATTGTACTTCATTATTTCCATAAAAGTAGCATGAAGTGTACATGTTAGCATTAGACCAAGACTAATGCATTTCGGCTCTAAAATAGGACTGAAATTGTGTATAAAATAAAACCTGCAGTCATGTGGTGAAAGTGTGAGCAGCGCTACAGCTGTGATGTGAATGAAATTTGAGTTTAGCAGCTTAGTGTTTAATGAATAAAGATGATGTAAACACTGCTTTCATCTTAAACCGAGTCCCAGTGGCATCACATTAACATTAACATTAACATTTCTTCCATTATCACCTCCGAATGTTCAGCTTTACGAATTCACAAAGAGGACTGTGTGTGTGTGTGTGTGTGTGTGTGTGTGTGTGTGCGCACGCTGGTGAAGGGCGTATCCTGCATGGTCCTCACCGCTTGATGTCTTTTGATGTGAGCATTTTTGTGTCTTCGGAGTCTCTGAGGGATTTTTTCAGCCTCGTCTGAAGCAAGTTTCATTTCCTTTGATGCTCTGAGCGCCGTACAGAAGGCAGTGCAAACAGCCAGGTTCTCCGCCCCGCACTGTGGGTCTGATGTACAGTGGTTCTATCAGGGTTGCAAATGGAAAATGAAAAAAAAAACAAAAAAAAAAAAAGGGTAAAACAGGAAAAAAACTCTGTGCTGAACACACACACACACACACACACACACACACACACACACACACACACAGAACTGTGCTGCAGATTTGGGATTTTTATGTTGTTTTGAGGCTCGAGGAAAAATGTATGGTTTCTGCTATGCTCATAACACTTAAGGGCTTTTAAGAACCCAACCGCAAAGTTTTCCTGTCAGAAAGGGTTCCATTTTTGGGATGCTAATAATACTTAACTAATACTTAACTTGGTAACTTAGAACCCTTAATAAATGGGAAGATAAGAACCTTTAACTGGAAGGGAAGAACCCTTAATTGAAAGCTAAAAATCCAAAATTAATGAGAAGCTTGGAACCATAAATTGAAAGTGAAGAGCCATTAATTAACTGGAAGATAACCCTTAATTGTAAGATAAGAATATTTAATTGGAAAAGAAGAACCCTTAATTAATTGTAAACTAAGAAACAATTGGAAGCTAACAACACTACAAGAACCCTTAAAGAACCCTTTTTTTTCTGCGAGTGTGTGCATTAAACTGGGTAAATATGCAACACTCCAAATTATTGCTTATAATTTTTTCCATAATATCTAGAACCTGTCAAGAGTTTAACATTTACCTGTCTTTATACACTCTTAGAAAAAATGGGTTCTTCAAGGGTTCTTTGAGGGTTCATTTGGTAATAAACCCTCAAAACAGGGTTCAGAGGTAAACACTCCCAACTAAAGAACTACTGAGGAAACGACATTTTTGAAAAACCACAGCGGTCTGATGTTCCACAAAGCAATAAAAGGATTTAAATAAATAAATAAATAAATAAATAAACTGGTGGAGTAATAAAATGTTCAGCTGGACCGTGTGCCTTTGGCTGTTTAATCTGCTCAAAGTCATGATGCAGTTTTGAGCAGAGAACCCAGAAGAGCCGAATGTTACGCTAGAGATAATGACCGACCCGAGGGAGTTAGCGAGTTAGAGAACATCGTGAGAAAATGCCCGAGCCCATTAACTGCCCCGTTTAACATTTAATTTTCAGGTTCAGGGAGTCAAGATGGCCGTTTTCACAGGCTCGATAAATATGGACAAAACTCTGGACGGCTTAAAAAATCTCCCTCGTTTCTTTTTCTCTTGTGGGGGTCTGTTCACACACCAGGTTCTGCTTCATAAATCCGGATTTCAGCACAAAGTTCTGCCCCGTGCAGTAATAACCTATACGTCTGGGTTTGAATTCTCTTCTTGGGGTTTTTGCTTTGGGAAGAATACTGTGATTTAAGTTTTGACAAAAATATCCTCTGATCCAAAATATCTGGTCCATTTCTCTTAGAAGGTGATTTAGTTACAGCACCACAGGTTTCACAATCTAACATTAATGTTTGTGTAAAGATTTAGAACAATTGCCATAGGTTATACTGGACTATACCGGCACTCCCCACTGTAGTTTTTGTCCTTACCAACAAGTGGGAACATTTATGCGTATGGTGTGGGAATGTGAGAAGGTTTATGAGTTCTGGGAGAAGATTTCATCTACACACATTGTCTGATATGAGAGGAATACAAATCCCAATGCAACCAGATGCTCTACTTATTAATGACAACTCAAATTTAGGTTTAACAGAGAGACGAAAGAAGATTTGGCCAGCAGGTCTAACATCTGCCAATAAGATTGCACAAAGATGGCTTCCTCCTCATATTTTATCTGTGCGACATTGGTTACTTCAGTTTCACGACATAGTAATGCTGGAACTTTAAGAATAAGGCCAGAGCTTCAACTCTTGAGGCATGGAAAGCTACTGCACATGAACTGACAGAAAGGCTTCAAGATTAAAAATTAAAAATTAGATATAATTAGGACTTTTACACCTCTGTTCTGTGTATTTACTTTACTTATCCTATGGTTTACATACTGTAATCTGCAAGGGTTTTTTTCTGTTCTTACAATTATTCTCTATGGCATATTTTCATGTAACCTTTCCAGCTTCTTATATATATATATACCCGATGTGAGAAAATAAGGAATTTGTTTTGATTGTCATTGTGTAAGGATCAGTGGCTTGGACTAGGGGCACTGTGCTGGGGGGTTGGTGGGGGAAGGGGGGTCCGCTTTTTTGTTATGTTTCATGTGAAGAATCTGGACAATCTGTAATTGACCTCCTTTATATAAAACCAATAAAAAACAATTGCTCACACATTTTTTTTTTTTACAAGCAGCAGCATGCTAAAGTCCATAATTATAGCATAAGTACTAAATCTGATGAAAAATTCCTGTTTTATTTTAAAAAAGGAGAGCATTGGGCCTGATTTGTGTGTAAATGTTCCTGTGGCCAAACCGAATTAAAAATTCCTTGTAGGTGTTTTGCTGATTTTCTTTGTAGTTTTGTGTGTGCGTGTCCATAAACGCCAATTAGCCATGAAATACCACGTGTGTTCATTGCACATTTCCATTTAGCCATGCCTACAAAACTCAATGAAAGAGCAGAAAATGACTAAATGGTGAAAGAGCACCTCCTAAACACGGCATGTGCTAAATCTTGGAGGAACGCAGTGCAGCACATTTTTGAAAAGTGCGGCTTCATCCGTTTTTGGGGGCGCCATTACTTTTGTCCTTCTTGAGTGCCTAGTCTTATTTGTCTTCCTTGATTTATTTGTAATTTAAATAAATAAGTGATTTGAACTTGACAGTGTAACCCATATATAAAATGTATAATATAAAATCTATGCAGAACTGTAGGATGCCATCATCTTTCCGAATGAACACGATTTTCAGTAATACCTAGAGTTCCCTGCGTAAACACTATTGTGAACGATTTATGAATAAACCTGTTTGCATCCAGCGAGATAAATGAAGCCCGTTTTTTAATTAAGGTGTGAGTTTAAGCTTTGATCCCGTGTAATATTAACTGCTCATAAACGTCCATGTACAGTGCAGAGTTTCGATTTGGATAAATGCTGCACCAATAATTCCTGTAATCACTCCCTCCAGAGCCTCAAATCCTCCCCAGCTCCATCACTGATGTTCTTAGAGTGAGTTAAAACGCTGTCAGAACTACCTAAAGAACATTAACGTGCATGTAATGAAAGATATGAGGTCAGGCTCACACCTCAGCTTCACATTCAGACTTCCACTCACCATTTTCTGCGTTTTAGGTCTGAGCGTAAACATGCACTTTGGACTAGAGCGTGATTGCGTACTGCTGTGAACACTTTAAACACGTGAGTTTTGGATCAGTACTGTGGAGATGATTTACTGGTAAAATATAGTGAAATATAAATTTCCTTGACAACCTTATAGAGAAGTCACATGACCGTGTGATTGTTTTTTTTCCGTTATTCGTTAATTTTCACAGTTTGTTTGGTTCATTTATTTTCATGTGTGAATTTCACATGCTAATTAGCTTATTAACAGTGTTAAAGTAACAGCATTCTGTCAGGTATGATGAATGGAGCTAGCTACATTACACTCGGTCAGAAAGCAGTGAACGTTATAGTATTAAATTATTAAGTTCAATATTTTTACTTAAAATACCAACTAGTATACTAATAAGCTAGCTTGTTAACTAGCTAGTACTAAAGTTTTATCAGATTAACTTGTTTGCTGCATTAAATATTTTCATACTTTAATCATACAGAGATGCTAATTAGCTTGGTCAGCTAGCTCATTAGCAACCTGACAGGCTAAACTGATGAATGAAAGTGCATTGCATTCTGGGTAAATATCCTACAGTTACTGTTTATCGACTTAATTATGTTTCCTCTAACAAACTTCCCAAGAGCTGATAAAGTACCAGCACAGCACATAAGTCGACAAGGCTGTGTTTAGATCAGTAATGGATGGAATGCAGCCTTGTCCTGCAAGCAAAGCCCACGCTCACTTGAAGTGCCCTTGATGTCCCTCACTGCCCCTCCCTCGACAGGAATACACCATCGACATCTTCTTCGCTCAGACCTGGTACGACAGACGCCTGAAGTTCAACAGCACCATGAAGGTCCTGCGTCTCAACAGCAACATGGTAGGAAAGATCTGGATCCCTGACACCTTCTTCCGGAACTCCAAGAAGGCCGACGCCCACTGGATCACCACACCCAATCGCATGCTCCGGATTTGGAACGATGGGCGGATCCTGTACACGCTGAGGTAAAACCAGTAGTTTGTGTAACCGTATTTTCTGGATGAGGCATGAACCGGTTATAAGTTTTCAGTTTGCAACATGCAAGACTTTAGAGAATTTACAGAGATGTGAGTCATACTCCTCGGTCACATATCATCAGGAAAATACAGCATGGTGGGAGGTTAGAGCTTTTCATTCAAACAGAATAACGTAATCAGTCCAGAACTGCGTCCATGAAAAAACTTGTTAACAATGCAGCACATTAGTGCATCCATCTATTTACCGATTCATATTTATACTTCAGAAATACGCTAATGGTTTCGAGTGGAAACAGGGATGGTCATGTTTTTTGGTATTTATCCAGTTATATGATGAATTAATTGAAGTTTCATGCTAATGCTAAACGCCAAATGCAGCTTTCATGCCTTGTTTGTTAATTCCGTCTTTTTTGCCCACATAATGGGAATGATCCAAAGCTGCAGATTGGAAATGTGTGTGTGTGTGTGTGTGTGTGTGTGCTGTAATGTGAAACAAATCTTGGCCTGTGTTAGCGATGTAATCATGCCAGTTATTTCTGTCCGTAGGTTGACCATCGATGCCGAGTGCCAGCTTAAACTGAATAACTTTCCCATGGATGAGCATTCCTGTCCCCTGGAGTTCTCGAGCTGTAAGTGCGGCCATATGTTGCTCCTCTGTTCCTCTAACATTCCTCTATTTCTTTACGCTTTCTCTGCCGCTCTTTCCTTCTGTGCCAAAAACCCGGCTCTTTAGCATGCTGATAGGAGAACGTTGGATATGTCTGTCTCTCTGTCTCTCTCTCCTTCTCTCTCTCTCTGCTTTCTGGCATTTTTTCAAGACGAGTAATGATGAAAATGTCACTTTATTCCCTTATTACCTGCCTTTCGGACCATCAGGCTCAGGCTGTTATAGAAAATTCTCTCACTCTTGCTTACTCTCTCTCTCTCTCTCTCTCTCTCTCTCTCTGTTTCTCTCTCGTAACGTAGGAGAGGTGAGCGAATACCTTTTTCATGTTAATGAGACTACCAGGGAGCACACAGGGTACCACGGCGAAGTGCTCCACAGAACGCTTTCTGATCGATTTTCTCAAAAAAAAAATTGTGGTGATGGAGATCGGCCTGGTTCCGATCCAGCCGGCTTCCCCTAGTCACACCTCAGACAGATACAAACAACAACAAGTGACTCGAAAATCCATCAGAGATTTGAGGCATCCATCAAGTGGACGAAATCAGAATCACAATCATTTTTATTCGCCGTATAAATTCAAACGTATGAGGAATTTTTCATGCCGTTTGGTGACAACACACACACACACACACATTCAATGCACACACACATATCACAGACAACACAACACAATTACCATCCTAAAATACAAATATTACAGCTTAAGCGGAAATGCTAGGCTCAGTTGTACTTTACATTACAATAAATGAAATTTATAGATAAAAAATTAATACATGAAAAGAAACGCAGTAGTAAACATTTATATATAATGAATTAAGGCTGCGTCTCAAATTCGGTTCTTAAATTACACACTTATTCATGTTGTAGTTCACACAGAGAAACACAAACAGTTAAGAAGATAAACAAATGAAGCGGGTTGTGACGCACTAACTTGTCCCCGCCCACAGATCAGAAAGGGTGGGGCTAACGGATCTGATAATGCCTAATAGGTCTGATGAGCAATGCGTCTGCACTTTTGTCCCAGTCTGTAAACACTCTGCTTGCTGTTCAGGTGCCAAGAACTCTGTTGCTAGGCAACCACAAAAAGGTGTTTTTTTTATTAGTGTTATGCTATAATTACACTTAGAATTGATCGCTAATTCAAAGTATTATCATCAACATGGCGTCACGCCTTCTGAAGTGGTGAATTCCACACGTGTGGGTCGTTCATGTGGAATCTTTAGTGGAATCTTCTGGGGAAAACATGACGCAGCGTATTCGGGGGGGGGGTGGGGTTTGTTTGTTTTTTTGAAAACATTTCAAAAGAGTTTCTAGTAAATGTTCTAGCATTTTTTTTTTAATCCAAAGAGTCCATCTTGATTTCATTGTGTGTTTCTGGTCTTTCATTTCTGCAGACGGATACCCAAAGGAGGAGATCATTTATAAGTGGAAGCGGAGTTCTGTCGAGGTCGGAGACATCCGCTCCTGGAGACTGTATCAGTTCTCCTTCGTGGGTCTCAGGAACATCTCGGATATCATCAGCACCTTTTCAGGTCATTATATCCATTATCCTAACACACACACACCATTATTGTAACACACACAGCCTGAGTGCCTCAAAAAGGAAAGGTGAAGCTCGATGGAGTGAGATCATGTTTGAGTAGAAGATTGATGGGAAGAGGAGAGAGTTCTCTCTCTCACTTCATCTGACGCAGAACCCACAGAACCCTGGTTCCACATTGTGTGTCCATGTCTTATCAAGTCGGGGGTCATTCTGTCCATTTCTTGTAGCTTCCAGGCATATTAGATTTGCACACTAAATAAAGATTATGCACTTGTTTAAGAAATTTTAGAACCCATAAGGTATTTTGGTTGCTCCTCTGGGGAACACTTAAAGGTTCTTTTTAGAACCTTACAACTGAGGGTTTCCCTATTCAAATAGGATGTTTTTAGGAGGTTAAGAACCCTTAATCATGTAGTGAAACCTTGGAGATCCATTTTGTAGACGTGAAGGAGGCCTTTGTACCTGTCAGTCATCAAGGAGGAGGCATGGCTTCTGGCCTTTGTACCAGCCAGCAGCTGTAAAGTATGTGAGGCCTCTGTATCTCTTGGTCATTGTAAAGTAAACGTTGCCTAATTATCTGTCTGTCATAATAAATTAGGCGTGACCTCTGTACCTGTCAGTCACAGTAAAGGGGTGTGGCCTATGTATGTTTTTATACAACCACAGTATATGATGACAAACACAACCACAGTAAATGGTACTAACGTTTAAATATCAGCATGCATCTTTACCACATCAGGTCTTTGATCTCGTATCCAGATGTGCTTCAGAAGATAATACACTCATTTACACAAACATTTACGCTAATATAGTTTATACTCCTTCTCTTTGTTCCGTCTACAGTGGCATGGGATAACTTCCACATCAATCACTGCCCTGTTTACGGAGAAATAATTACATAGTGACAGTAAGAGAGAGGACGAGGACACGGCCATGCCATCTGCTCTCTAAATCTCTTAAAATACACGCGCACACACACACATACACACACACTCTCTCTCTCTTGCTCTCTCTCTCTCTCTCTCTCTCTCTCTCTACTGTAATGGTATTTTTCTGCTGAGGAGTGTGATCAGACGGAGACATTGATCAGATAAAGAGCCAGATGTTTGTAGATGTGTGGAGAAATGAGAGGACAGCAGTATGGACACATCTGGAGGAGAATAATAGAAATTTAACCCTTCGATTACGGGTCACACATGGCCATCTGTCAGCTTACAGAGGATCAAGGGGGGAGAGAGAGAGAGAGAGAGAGATAACAGTGGGGAAAAGAATCAGTGCTTAGACAGTCTCAAAAAATCAACAACTATCATGTTTTTTACATAAAGTTTTTTAAAATCAATCGATCAATCAATAAAAAGGTCAAAATCATAACCTTTAATATTTAGGTTATAATATTCTTTTTTCTTCTTCTTTCTCTTCGTGTTCTTCTTCAACCTCATCTTCTACATCTTCTTCTACTTCTTTTTCATCACAAACTGAGACCCACACACGTTTCTCCTAAATAAAGAACCCTTATTACAGGAGAGTTGTTCTACTGAACAGAACAGACTGTATCTTAGCATCCAAGAGGCTAAGGGTAACACTCAATATAATGCTAACACCACCATGCTTCACAGTGGGGATGGTGTTCTCAGTGTTGGGTTTCCACTAAACATAGCACTTTGTGCCAAGGCCAGAGCACTTTGGTCTCATCAGCCAAGAGAAACTTTTCCCCATGTTCACTGAGTCTCCAAACTTCTGAGTCTCCAGGATTTCGTACATCTCTTTTCACTTTCTTCTCAACACTCTTCCATAACGTTCAGCTGTGTGGGGTGTCCAGTCTGTGGTTGAGCTGTAAACAACTTCCCCCATCTGAGCTGTGGATCTCTCCAGCTCCTTCAGAGTTCTCCATGTCCTCTTGGTTAATTTTCTGTCTTATCCCCTCTTTACCAGCTCACTGACTTTTGGTGGACGGTCTCCTCTAGGTAGAGTCGCGGTTGTGTTTTATTCTTTCCATTCTTTAATAATGGATTTAACCCTGATTGATACCTTTCCAGAATTTTGTCCCAGTCAAAGTATCACTCCTTGCTCGTCATGATGCTGTTTGTCTAGGTAACAAACTCTGGGTTCTTGCAGGGACAGGTGTATTTATATTGAGATTGGGGTACCACACTAATTGGGAGGAGGGGGGGGGGGTCGTGAATACTTATACACACAATTTTTGTGTGTTTAATTTGTAAATTATTTAGTAAACTATATAGATTTTCTCCCCTGCAAACCAAGATTATGAGTTCTTTGGCATATATTTGTTTTATGCACATTTCAGTACAAAATTTCCAGGGGGTGAATACTTATGCTCGGCACTCTATAGAGAATGTTTTTTTTTCTATTCATTTTTGTTTCACAAGCTCAGTGCTGATTAATAATCCATACCCACAGCATCTCATTTCAGCTGATATGTGACACACTAATCCCTTTATTTCAGTCTTGACTATTTTGTCTTCTCACTCCAGTTTCTCTCAGAAAGACGATCACTATGGCAACCAAAACAATCAGCGTGTCCTTCGGGTCCTCATTACTGTGCAGTTCGTTTGATGTCATCGTCTTTCTAACGTTCTAACACCTTTTCTTCTCCTCACCGTGACAAGAGATCTGAAAGCAGCAGGAAGTGTTTATGTTGCAGTCACAGCTGGATGCTGAAGATGTTAGTGATGGTGTTTGGGAACTATCCACATGGAACTGAAATGGACAGCTTCGCACATCTGGATCCTGATGTTTCCGTCCGTACCTCTTGGTTAAATCACTCGAGCTCTGTCAGATTGGATGGAGAGTGTTCAGTACTCTTGCAGTCTTGCCACAGATTCTCAGTCAGATTGAGGTCTGGGCGTTTACTTGGCTGGTTCTTGGTGTTGATCCGCTCCAGTGTAGCTTTGGCAATGTGCTTGTCCTGTTGGAAGCTGAAGCTCCGCCTCCAGTCACAAATCGCTTGCAGTTTTTCTTCTAGGATAGTCCTGGATTTGGCTCCATCCATCCGGCTTCCAACTCTGTCCCTGCTGATGAGAAGCTTCTCCACAACATGATGCTTCCACCACTATGCTTCACAGTGGGGATGGTATTTTAAGTGTTGGGTTTCCACCACACATAGTGCTTTATGTCAGGCATATCTGACCAGAGAACTTTTTTCCACATGTTTCCACAGCTGTGTGGAGTGGTCAGTCTGTGGTTGTCCTGGGAACAGCTTCTTCCATCTGAGCTGTGGATCTCTCCAGTTCTCCATCAGAGTTCTCCTTGTCATCTTGATTAATTCTCCGAGTCGTGTTTCTAATGGATTTGGACCGTGTCTACAGTGGGACTGATGATGGTGTTCTACATGTTTTTAATCTGGATAAACATCTTTCCTTTCAGAGCTGTTTAATTTGTTGGCTCTGGAGTCGAATCCCTCTGAGTGATGCTGATCTTTTATCGCCTTTATAGCGTTTTTAAAAACTCGCCGTGTTATTGATAAATTAGTTCTGTAGTTTTTATAGTACAGTAAAATGCTTTGCTGCTCAGCAGTAAAAACTCCATTAGCGTTCCTGTTGGTTTCTTGTGGGAATGATCGTATAAACGTATATCCTAAACACACAGTGCTGTATCAGACGGATGAGAAGAAGAATGCAGGAAGTTAGTTTTAAACCTCTAAACTTGTACACTGCTAGCAAATTTATTTCAACCATTTAAAGTCAGAAGAAGTGGTTAATAAGATCCGAGGTGGTGGATTAAGCGTGACGTTCTCCGTGTTATCCGGTTAGCTCTTTGAGTTTGGCAATGATATGTCGCTGAGTTTATTCCCCGGCAGCGGTAAGTGACTTGCGGCGTCAGGAGCGATGTTTCAGCACTTTGCTCCGTCCCGTAAGCCCCTGCTCCTCGCTGCAAATTGGAGAGAAAATTCTTATTTACGGGTGTAATGTGGTTGAGGCGGTGGAGGAAGGAGGCGGGAGCGAGTGTTATTTGCTTAATCCCATTCGCCCCCTGAGAGTCCCGCAGGTTTGAAACCGAGCTGGATGATAAACGAGCCGCGCAGACGAGTTATTATTACGTTCCGTAACTCTATCGGGGAAGGAGATTATTCCGGGGGAGATTTCCACCACCACAGTGCTGGCAAGAGGAAGATGTGAGATCATGATTAGAATGCTGTGCTCAATATCTCACTGCCTCTTCAATCCGACTGCAGAGACGTCACATCACGCTAGTAGAATAAAGACAAGACGTAAATAAATAACGTACAGAAAAATTCTGTCCTGTTTGGATTACACAAGCCGCTTCGGTCTCGGTGTCAAGGGGATTTTATTTCTTTATTTATTCATTTATTTTCTTTGTATTTTTTTATTACGATGTATTTGTCCCAAGTATCCATTCCTTTTTGGTTTGCATGGGTTTTGATTTTTATTTATTCATGTGCATCATTTTTTTTCTCTTTCTCCTCCCCTTTTCCCCCTCTGTTTCTCTTATTTTCCTTTTTCCTTCTCTTTTTTTCTTTCCCTCTCTGAGAAGTAGACATTTCTACGATACACAGTGCAATTAGCATGGCTAGTAAAATGGTGTTGAGTTAAAAAAACAAACATTTGATGATACTTCTGCAAAAATAGATTTAACGATGAAAAGGAAAAATTTTATATTTTTTGAATATTAGGCACAAACTTTTATTATTATTATTATTTATATATATATATATATATATATATATATATATATATTATATAATACAAGTTTGTTATTATTTTTGAATATTTTTGAATTTGTTATTGAATATTAGGCACAAACTTTTATTATATATATATATATATATATATATATATATATATATATTAAATACACAAAACAGAGACTTTCTCAGTGATTCTGTGTAAAAAAAAAGTGTGTGCAACGTGTGCTAAGCTAGCTCACTGAAGTAGCTAATGTTACATGGTTGTCATGGTAACCTAATGCTATATTTTGACATTTTTGTCTGCTGTTAATTAAAATAAAGATGAAGGCTGAAGTCTCACTTGTGTGACTGACGTGAGCTACGTTAGCTAATATTCGCAGTATTAGGGTGTTTGGGATGGTGTAGGTATTCCTAATTTGCATATTCATGCATATTCATAGGCTGTAGCATTTGTAATGAAGGTAAACATGCTCCTCTATCTGTATTTCTATTTCCTGATTATCCTGACATCACTACAAGAGGATTAGCTTCTGGCAGGATGAGTTGGATGATAACTAGATGCTACATGAATTAAATAAAAAATACAATAAGTAGATTTGCAGTTAGAGCTCAGAATGTTACACGTTTCCCAAATCCGTTATAAAGCAGTGTTTAATTGAATATATTACATTTTTAATAGAGTGCTAACGTGGTTACTGCGCCAGACCGTTTCTGATTAGCCACATTAGCCCCTGTCTTTGCTGATCCCAGACGGCGTTGTGGATGTTTCATTTTCCTCAGAACTTTTTCCATTAAACCTTTTGATCCCGAGTTCAGAACCCACAAACACGCTAACTGTTTACTCGATGTCCTTCTAAAGGCCTGTTCACAAAGGGACAGGCCTGTTTTTTGCCGTGTCTTTTTGTGTTCTCACTCAGGCATTAAACGCAGGTGACGTGCTGAATGAAAGTGCGGAATCACTCCCGGACAGTAGATGGCGCTTATTGAAAAGCAGAAATACCTAGTGTAGTCTAGTGTAGGAGCACTTAGAATATATATATATATATATGCTTGCATTTCAGTGTCGTCAAAAAAATAGCCACATCATCATAAATGAGTCATGAAGTTCTCATCTGCTACTCATTCATTAAAGTTACATGCAATTATATCTGTGTATATAAATATATATACAAATATACAATATTCCTTGCCACAACAACTCCCTCTGATCAACATTCGTGTAGTCACTGTGGCATTTAACATAAAGCTCTTGGCGTTCAGACACCAAAGACATCAGCAGCTCAACATTCATCTACGCCCTTGCATCTTCTTCTCCTGCTTCTTCTTCAAACAGTTTTGTATTGAGCGCAATCAAGTCGTACTTTTATGTAAATTCAGAGGCTCTGAGCACGTGAACAAAAGCGTGAATCTCATTGGTCGGGCAGTTTTTAACGTGGCGCGTCAAAAAAAAAACCCCAAACAAACGAACTCCTCGACGTACCGAAAAATGCCCCGGTGTGAACGGGCCTTAACGCTTCACACTGACACCCGGAGTGATTTCCAGCACTTTCCTTTCATGGCCTTGAGAGGCTTCACAAACACTTTGCAACTGAAAAATAAAAAAAAAGAAAAGAAATAAAAGAAAAGTTCCCAGCAGAGAACTCTGAGATGCCGTGGGCGTGTGAAGATGAAAGGTTTGTGATGTATTATTCATTTTTTTATCACTGCCACCATTTGTTCCATTAGGAGGAAGCCGGCTGACAGATGAGATCTCCGGGCTTTTAGGTGTTGTGCCGGTTGCTTTCTCATTAAAAAAAAAAACCACACAACACGGAGCAGCTTTGATGTTTGATGTGTTTTGGAGAGAAAAGCAGCCCGACTCTTTCCTTCACTCAGCCCTCCGTCTGCAGGAAGGCGACGGCAGAGCAGCAGAGAGTCCTGATCAATATTTCATTTTAGCGCCGGAAAAGATGCCGGAGGAGCTGCAGACGGAGACATTTTGTCTTTCAGAACATCAAAACGCTGCCATTTTCCATTGCTTTCCCTGAAGTGGAAAATCCATGAAAGGTGACGTCGTTAATGTTTAGTGTTACTTCATTAAAAAAAGTGATGATATCAGCGATCTATAAAGCTCATAGTCCACCCTGAAGACTGTCTGTAAACTCAAACCTACAGCTTTACCTCTGACTGTTCCACAGCGCTCACACTGGAGACTCCTTCCTTATATGTTAATAGCCTCTAATTGATCTAATACTGATTAAATGTCACTTCCTATCAGTTTATACTGTTTATTAAGTTTGATGTTTATAACTGCTATAAGGTAAGTCAGAACAGGATTGTAATCGTAATCATTGGTCACTTGCTGTAGTGTAAGAGGAAGAAAAGATCGTTGAGGTGAAAATTTCGTTTTCTTTCTGTGGACAATAAATTCAGAACTATAACGCTGAAGACTGCGATTCCTCGCTAAACTTGAAGTGTTCTTTTCATGTTCTTCAGGTTCTCACTTAGCATCATCATGTCTCCACTTCCCAAGCTCGCTATCAAACCCTCCCTGACACGCCGAGCTCCTAATAGAGGGTTTTTTGTCGATAGCCATTTATCCGACACTCACTTCCTGCCAGGAGCTAATGAGTGCTGGGAAGAGCGAGGTGTGGCAGATCCCTACGGTAGCATTATTAATAATGGCTGAAGGACTCTGGGCCTTTCATTTCTGCTGAATCTGCTCCGTCTGAGGTCTAACAGTTCGTCTGTGGATTAAATGTTTCTGAAGAGCTTCGTTAGTGGTGAGGTGAAGATTCCTTGGTGCGCAGTGATGCTCAGTCAGCAGAATAAAAGCCAGAATAAAAGTATAATGTGTGTGTTCATATAGCCACTGTGAGGGCACTTCACTTCCAGTGATGTGAGGATTGAGGAAAAACACGCTGGGGGAAATTTAGAGCGTTCTCCAACCGGATGAGTTTTTAGTTCCTGCTGAAATTCGTAACTTGGGGGAGGGGCCAGCGGAACCGTTTATTGCTGATTGGTTACTTGTGTTGCGTCATTTGATTTAGATAAACACAAAATAAAAAATTCAATACTCACCTCACCGAATTCCACCTCATTAATAACGTTAGTTTTCTCTTTGTTATATGAAATTGACCCCTTTGAAGTTCTTAGAGTTTTTGAGTTTTTAGAGTTTCTTTTGCAATATGAATGACCCAAACACTCCAAGTTCCATCTGGTACCATTTGGGTTCCATCTGGTTCTTGTTTCTAAATGTGTAGTGCAAAAACTCCCTCTGTCTCAACTAGTTTGATCCATTTCTGCTGCAGTGACCAGAACATCAGGAGTTAAAATCCCAGTGTAAGAGCCACTGTTGAGACCCAGAGCAGGAACTCTAACCCCCAGCTCTGAACTCTGATTGTCTTCTTCCCCCTCATGAATTGTTTCAGATAAAAGTCTTCCTGAGATGAGCGATGAAGGCTGAGATGATTGTAGATTATTGGCACCACCTTGCGCTCCAGGCACAGGATCGTCAATAGAGCACGGAGCAGAACTTCAGATGTTCTCCAGTACACTGACCTGCTGGCCTCTTTAGATAAAAAAAAGTTCTTCTAAACTTTAAACAGAATATTGTGTCCGAGGCGAGTCTGTAGAGCGCTCAGGTTCTACTTAGGATGTTCTCTACAAACTACAAACTGCACCAGCGTAATGAAGAATTTCAGGTCAAGACGTGAATCTTCCTGTTAACCTTTTTAAAGGAATACATTAATTACATCTCGTTGTGTTTTTTTTGTTGTTGTTGTTTTTTTTGCTATGTAACTGCAACGAGTCTTCAAGTATAATGAAGGTGCTGGTAGGTGGGCGGAGCCTGTAGTCTCTGTTAGCATGAACTAAATTATAAGCCACAGTAGCTACTGTTCTACATTGAGTATTTTAGCATAAATGATCACATGCTAACTGGAATGACGTGACAAACAGTTATTTCTTTATTTGTAGGTGACTATGTGGTGCTGACCGTCTTCTTCGACCTGAGCAGGAGAATGGGCTACTTCACCATCCAGACCTACATCCCCTGCACCCTGATCGTCGTCCTCTCCTGGGTCTCCTTCTGGATCAACAAGGACGCTGTCCCTGCTCGCACATCCTTAGGTACCAAGATATATTTGTTCTGTATATATCGTTAATGCATATTTTGGTTATTTTGATTTTATTATTAAATACAATTTATAACATTTGAAACTTTTAACAAAACATGGCAACCTCAAGCTAAGGCTGTTAGCTTCATGTGTCTCGGAGGAAATAGGTAAAACCCTCACCTTCATCCTCCCCGACTGGTAGCTGCCATTTGATAGGAGAGAGCTGACTGGTGGGTGGGAACAAAAGACTAAAACTAGGGAGAATATCAAAAAACGACTGAAGCAACTGAATGGGATGATTTCCAAGATGGCCGCCGAGTGGACAGCCTTTACTAGAAGGACTTCAGTTCACACCCCCACTGCCCCACATGGCAGCCAATCAGACTGCAGCTCCTGTCCAGAATGGCACAGTGACCAGACTATACTGAAGTAATCTTGTTCATTCCTTGAATTATAATGAGTATCAAATTTATTTAAAGTTTGGAAAACCAAGATTAAAAATACTGATATTTGGTTCTTCTCTGTATTTGTAATCTCACTGCACTCGAGGAAAGCGATTGATTCTGATCAACGAACGAGCCAACTTCTCTACGAATTCATTAGCAAAGGTTCTCGCTAATTACACTCTTCTTCTTCTTCATAAAATATCAGCAGAGGTCTCGAGCCCCAGAGCTCTCGATCCTCTCAGTGATGGAGCAGATGGTTCTTCTCGGTGAATGCTCCCCTGCCACACAGAGATCTGGTTCCTCATGCATACCTTAATGAGGCATTAATTATACAGTACAGCAGGGTTCCATCAGCGTTTAACTCAGGTGCAGATTAGCCGGAATATTACCAAGAGGAGCTGAGGAATTCGTGGATGTTCTTCTCTATGCTTGCCGTCAGAAGACATTTCTGGGCTTGCAATTAGCAACATGCTGTCTTTTATTTAATTTTGTTAAAATATGAACATCTAGAGAAATGCTTGTGTGTGATGTAATAAAACTTTTGCTAACCTCATTGCTGAGCAGAAGCTAGCACGGCTGGTCACAGACAGCAGTTCAGTTGTGCTAGTGTAGCTCGTGCTCACATTATGCTAATACATTAGCATTAGCATTAGCAAGCATTAGCAAGTGTGCTAACTCTATCCTTCTTTCCGTGCAGGAATCACCACAGTGCTCACCATGACAACGCTCAGCACCATCGCCAGGAAGTCGCTGCCCAAAGTGTCGTACGTGACGGCCATGGACCTGTTCGTGTCCGTGTGCTTCATCTTCGTGTTCGCGGCACTGATCGAGTACGGGACGCTGCACTACTTCGTGAGCAACCGCAAACCGAGCAAGAACAAAGACAAGAAGAAGAAAAACCCGGTGAGGAAATGACGCAGGGTTTTACGACTAGATAAGTTAAGATACGTTTATTAAAACATGTTGGTCTTCAAAGTAACATAAAATTTGAAATGAGCAAAATGAAACGTCCACAACCTTAAACCGATTTTTTCTTTTCTTTTTTTTTTTTTTTTTTACATTTTTCCTTTTTTTATTCCAAATTATTTTTATTTTCAGCTTGAACTCTTTTAGTCTTTACTCTATTCTTTGAACTTAAAAAAAAATAGAAATAAAATAGAAAGATAGAAATAATTTTAGAGGGGAAAAATAATTTTCTGCTTTCAAATATTTCCTTCACACACTAAACCCTTTCATGTCATTGCTAGGCGACGTTGTGGATGTTTAATTTTGAACAATTTTGAGTCGATTTTGGAGTAAAATCTTCAGATCGACTCTCAGATGTTCCTCCTGCGTGTGTGTTTTAAATGTTTGAAATGTTTTAAGTGTTTTAAACGTATTAGTGTCTGTGCTGTGTGTGTGTGTGTGTGTGTGTGTGTGTGTGTGTGTGTGTGTGTGTGTACAGTAAGTTAATTTTGTTTTGAGTTCTTTTTTGTTTTTTTCTTCTCTTTTTTTTTGTTAATTCGACGTGTTCTTTTTGTTCTTCCTGTTTGGACCAAAAGCTCCTCCGGCTGTTTTCCTCAAAGGTATTTTTGCTTGTGTACGAGTTTTGCATGTGTGTGTGTGTGTGTGTGTATGTGTGTGTGTATGTGTGTGTGTATGTGTGTGTGTGTGTGTGTGTGTGTGTGTGTGTGTGTGTGTATTCGTGTGTGCACTGTCTCTGTTCAAGCTAACCTATAATATTTCCTTTCACAAGCATGATTAGCATCATGCTACTGCTAATAACTGCTAAATGTCTTGCGCTAAGAAGGCGGCCTCTAAAACACCACAACACACACACCTTCAATTCCCTCTCCTGTTCGAGCTCAGTTGTTTTGCTAATTAAAGATGGCGGCTTTCTCTTTTCCTTGACTGACCTGCCCGTGTGTGTGTGTGTGTGTGTGTGTGCGCGCTCGCGTGTGTGTTTGTGTGTGTGTGTGTGTGTGTGTGATGCTTTAACCTGACACTGTTTAAGGAGTCAGCAGAGCTTTAACAGCCTGAAAAAGACAACTTCACTAACACACTTTAGCCTGAACGTGCTTTAAAAAGTCTTAAAAAGAGTTTCACAAGTCTGTAATTAAATATCTTTCAGGTCAAGAGGAGACTGAATAGTAATAATAATAATAATAATAATAATAATAATAAGGTAAAAAAAAAAGACATTTAAATAAAGTGAAAAAAAGAAAAGCCCATCAGCTTTCAAAAAAGTGTTTTTATTTGTTTTTTTTTGTTTTTTTTTTTTAAATGACTCTGTTTACTGTAGCTTTTTACCCTTTAAAAATCCAAATATTTTTCTGTGAATTGTTTTATCTTTCAATCTTTCAATAGTAATATTTAAGGTTTTTTTATTTTATTTATTTATTTTTTTTAATTTTTTGCATCTTTCGGCAATAATTTTAACTTTTAAAATAGTCATTAAGCAATTTTCCTTTAATTTTAAGTTATAAAAGTAAAAACAAAGTTATTTGTACTTGCTAACATGAAATAATTTTCAGGCTGAAGTAAATTTTTAATTGAGATTTCAATTTTGTGTTCTAAAACTTAATTAATTCTTCCGACATTAAAAAAAAATATTTTTAGCTCGAATACTTTTAAAAAATCATTTTAAGCCTAATATAATCAGATTTACAAAATATTTTTTAAATATGTTTTTGATAAGACTTTTCTAAACCTTTTTTTTAACTCTCTCTTCATCTCTAGAGAATAATTATTTGTTTAAAGCCTTAAAAAAGCTCAAAAAATATTTAAGGTCTACTTTAAAAACCAGGTGTGTGCCGTAAATAATTTGCGGGGAAATGTGGAACATGGTAATAAACAAGGAGAATAACTTAAAAAAAACAGTATATGAAATATTTAGAATAAAAAATGAAAGAGAGAGAGAGATGTTTTTACTCTCCACTCTCGGTGTTGTCTCATTTCACGCCGTTAAAGCTGCAGGTTGTGTTTATTGCTCTTTATTTCCTTCTGCTTTCCTGCACACGCTGTTTGAGAATGGAGTCACATGACCCGAGTCACCCTGAGCAAAGCAATTAGGCTGCAACTTAAACCGAAACTAGTGCACTTTGTTTATAAGGGCCTATAAGCACCCTTAATGGAACTAGTGCTGGGCAAAACACATTCCTAAAGACTAAGAGATAAGTTTTGTGTTCAGTCTTCACCATGCTGGTGTGAATGTAAATGAGTGTAAAACCTGAGAAAAGCAGCGTCTTTGATCAGAACTTAACAAATTAAAATCTGTCCCATTAAGTTCTTTATATTAGCCTGATTTGCTCATTATATTATTATTATATTATATTAGCCTGATTTGATCATTATATTATTATTATATTATATTAGCCTGATTTGATCATTATATTATTATTATATTATATTAGCCTGATTTGATCATTATATTATTATTATATTATATTAGCCTGATTTGATCGTAGCATCGATTCTTTTCACTCAAACATGTGTCGAGCAAACATATGTCGAGACAAGCGTGGTGCAAAATTATTAGTGTAGCGTATTTGTGTTAGAAGTTGTTAACATTAACGAGCTAAAATGATATAAGACGGAAAGTGACTAGCTTATATGGCTAATACGCTAATCACAAACTTCCAAGTCACTAAGCAAGTAGCAAACTAACCTGTAGTATAGTACAATATAGTAGTGTTGTATAGTATAATATGTTATAGTAGAATATAGTATAGCATAGCATTGTGGTATAACACAGTACAATACAGTATAGTACAGTATATAATGTAATATAATATAGAATATATATATATATATATATATATATATATATATATATATATATATATATAAAATATAGTACAGCGTAATACAATAGGGTATAGTATAGTGTAGTATAGTACAGTATATTGCAGTATAGTGTAGTGTTGTACAGTTTAGGATAGTACAGTATAGTTTTGTATATTATAGTAAAATATAGTACAGTACAGTACGGTGTAATATAGTAGAATACAGTTTAGTACAGAATATAGTGTTGTATAATACAGAGTATATATATACAACTCCAATTCAGCAGGTCAGTAAGATGATTGGGTATAAACAGGGTATCTTATATATCAACATCTGCTTCCATCCAGATTCCATCCCATCTTTACTTCTGAGAGACTCCGCCTCTCTAAGATACTCTTTTTATACCCAATCATCTTACTGACCTGTTAACCTAATTAATCACAAAATGTTCCTCCAGCTGTTTCTTTTTCCTAACACTTACTTTTCCAGCCTTTTGTTGCCCTGTCCCAAATTTTTAGACGTGTTGCGGCCATCAAATTCAGAATGACCTTAGAGCGTCCCAACTTTTTTGGAATTGGGGTTGTAGTATAAGTATAGTATAGTATAAGTATAGTATTGTGACTAACAGACTAGCAATATTTAATCACACTTTTATTTTAAGCGTCATTAAATATGAGCCAATCAGGTTCAAGTATGCAAATGAGAGCCACGCAGCATCAGTTTACCAAATAAAAAGGGTGTTTTTTTTAAGATTGTAATTTCCATATTCATAAACAGCTATTATTGCTATTATTGAATATAGAAACTATATTCAAACTTTTAAACCCATTTTTGTGATAATTATAGGATCGAGTGTAGCAATAATATCATACAGTTTTATTACAATGTTATTGCGGAGCGAGGACGTGATACCAGCACACAGATAGCTTTACCCATGATGCATTGCATCTGAGTTTTAAAGGTCAGCTCTGTGAACTGAGTGTAAACCTACAGAAAGACGCACTTGGTCAGAGGAACCCTCTGGAAGTGTGTGTAGGAGATTAAAGAAAACAAAGCATCTGGTTTAGATGTCAGAGAAGGTGACGGTGCGGACCAGCGAAACGGACGAAGTCACGTCCTGCGATTAGCGAGAGTGAAGCGAGGTTACAGCTGAGAGTTCATTATAGCACTGTAAGGCCACAGAGATTTATTGACCATCTTCAACTTTATCTGCAGCACGCTGGAGTTTATTATTGGAGTTCATTATTGTAAACACTGAGAGTTTCACTGCACAGTTAAATCAGTTCAGAATTTAGGCCCAATTTATAGCTGTCGCTACAGTAGGTTATTTAATGTTAGTTAGCATGTTAAGCAACTGCGCTCCTGGTAGATCTAACATTAACTGGCGTTTTAGCAAGAACCTTCTGCTGGACAGATCAAATGAGATAAACCAGAGCGTTAGCTTAAAGCTGGTGTTATGCTGATTGTTCAGCTAAGATTAATGCTAACATTAGCTATACATGAGTTTGTTTGTTTTTTGGAGTTTTTTTTTGCATTACAAAATAAATTTTGTGATTACCATTGCCCAGCACTAGCATGAGTTCTCTCAGCATTAGTGTTAATATAAGTCGTATATGTGCTTGTGTATAAATGGACATCGTTGGCCTTTTGTCCCCAATGAAGCAGAACCCGACGGTGGATATTCGTCCCCGCTCGGCTACGGCGATCCAGATGAACAACGCCGCGCACATGCAGGAGCGCGACGAGGAGTTCGGCTATGAGTGTCTGGACGGGAAAGACTGCACAAGCTTCTTCTGCTGCTTTGAGGATTGTCGTTCCGGGGCATGGCGTCACGGTCGCCTGCACATCCGGGTCTCCAAGATCGACTCGTACGCACGCATCTTCTTCCCCACCGCCTTCGGCCTCTTCAACCTCGTATACTGGGTGTCATACCTGTACCTGTGAGCGCTGCCGCTACGCCTGCAGCACATTGCTATCCATACAATGTAATGCTAAACATACAATGCTAATCATACAACATACCGCTAATCCTATAGCGTAATGCTAATCATACTACATAATGCTAGTCATATAGTATAAGGCTAATCGTACAAACGCTGCTTTTTTAATACAGTCTTTATTGCTAACATTTCCTTGTCGCCTCCGTCCTGATTCACTGTGCCCTTGTCGACTTCCCCTTACCTGTGTTACACTACTGTGCACTTCTTCTACAGGACTAAAAACACTAGATAGTGGGATGTAATCCTCTAGATTATTGGATGTGTAATCCTCTAGATTGTTGGTGATCTAGTCCCCTAATGGTTAAAGACTAGAAACACTGCAGTCCTGGGAGGTGTAGTCCACTAGATTGTCAGAAGGTTTGCGCCGATAATGATAGATCAAGTCCACTAGATATTGGGATGTGTAGTCATCTATATTGTGGGCAATCTAGTCCCCTAGATAGTGAGGGATATCAATGATGGTTATGGAGTAGAAACAGTGGAGTTGTAGGGAGGTGTAGTCCACTAAAATGTGGACTGTAGTAAAAGAGATAATGGGAGATGCAGACAAGAGGAAGCTATCGTCTAGATTATGAGTTCTAGACCCCTAGATTGTGAGTGATGATGGTTATTGACTAAATAGCATGGGATTGTGGGAGGTGTCGTTCACTAGATGTAGTACACTAGGTAGTAGCATATCTCTATGATGTTTATAGACTAAATCCGACTAGACTGAGGGAGATGTAGTCTACTGGATATTGGGAGAACTAATCAGGTAGAAAATGGCAGGGCAAGTCCGCTAGATTGATGGTTATTTAGAGCCCTGGATAATAAGAGATTTCAGTAACAAGATGTAAACAAATAGTTTGATGGAGTCCACTAGAGTATGGAAGATCAGGTACACTAGATATTGGAATGTGTAGTCCTCTACATTGTGGCTGATCTAGTCCCCTAGATACTGGATGATTTCAGTGATAGTTATGGACTAAATTTCACTGGATTTTGGGAGATGTAGTCCACTACATGCAGTTCACTAGATAGTAGAACACGATCAAGTTCGGTACATTTTTGGGATTTGTAGTCTTCTAGATTGTGATTGCCTAGTCCCCTAGGTAGTGGGAGATATCAGTGACGGTTATTAACTGGAATTGTGGAAGGTGTAGTCCACTAGATAGTGAGAGATGTAGACTAGACAGTGGGAGTTGTAAACTAGTTGGTGTCAGTTGTGGTCCACCAGAAAATGGGAGATCTAGTCAGGTAGAAATGGTAGATATGAGTCAGTCCACTAATTTGTAGATATAGTCCACTAGATTGTAGGAGATGTAGTCCACTAGATGGGAGATCCAGTGTGCTTGAGTGCTAGTTATTAGGGGATCTAGTCCACTAAAGAGGGGATAGGGGTATTTAGTCTACTTGACCTTGGCCTCTTCAACTTTGGTTTGTCACTAGATAGTGGAATACTATTTGCATATCATTGGAGTATGGGAAATGTAGTCCACTAGATTGAGGGAGCGCTAGTGCACTAGATTGTGTTAGATGTAGTCCACTATATAGTGGGAGATATTGTTTAGACCATGATATTGTCCAAGATATGTTGTCCACTAGATAATGGGAAGTCCACTTGACTGATGAGACCTGGTCTTATTTAACAAATTACATTTGATTGGTTAAAAGCCCTTAAGATGGCAGTGGGGATTTGACCTAGGGGAAGTCGGCGACTGTGCGCTGAGAGCAGGATTGGAACAAGGCCCATTTTAATGTTATTTTGCTGTTGCACTCTGAGATGAGTGAGAAAAGCTGCTGAATTTCTGATTGGTTTAAGATGAAAGAAGTGGGTGGGGCTATGATGAAAGGCAGGGCTAGTGCTCATAGCTTTAATCACTCTTACATTCATATCAAATATCAAATGCATTATGAAGTAAGACACCTGTTTTCCGGCTTTGTTGTTGTGTTTATTTGATTGTCGCGTCGTCGTGAGCAAAGCGAAGGCTGTAGCAACACATTTTTGGGGGCGGGGCTTCGACACAGCACTTCTGTCACTTCTATCAGGGACTCGGTGAAGTATTTAGATTTGCATGTCTAGTCTAGAGTTCCCAGAATTCCTTTGAATAAACAGGAAGTGATGTCATTAGCAAGTCAAAGTGCCCACTTTGGACATTATTCATGATTATTCTGAAGTGGCGTAACCAATCATTTTAGAGTTACACACAAAAAAAATCAAATGTGAAATTTATTTATTCAATATTTATTTCTGTTCGTTAGCTGTCGTGTTTTACGACCGCTGGTAAAAATCAACGATCTGTACAAAGGATGTAAATATTTAATACTGTACAATGTAGTGATTTATTTATTATCTATTGCATGCACCGTTCAAAAAAAAAGTGAAAATATTTAACAGTTTTCCATTAACGATTATGAAGTGAATGAAAAATGAAAAACAAATTTATTGTCTGGATCTCATGAACGCATTTCATATTTACAACTCATTTACTTTTTATTTATTTCCAGCTCTTGATGTCTGGGAGGAACTTTTTCTCGTTTGTATATGGAACCTGTGGGCGTGGCCATCCTTCCTGACATCATCTTTACAAAAAGGACTCGAGAACCGTAATGGTTACAAAGTTGATTTCAGTTCTGTGTGTATTTTATTGAATACTCGTGATAGCAGCTAACTACCAGGCTAGCCAGATGTGTTGCTTTTTTGTTAGCTAGCTGTATATATTTCCTTATTTTACTATGATATTAGCTAGCGTTTGATTTATGTTGAGCTAGCATACATCAATGGCACGTCCTAAATGTTAGCTATTTTATCGAAATGAATAAAATTTTTCCATCTCGCGTCAGTATGACAGGACTTTTATTTAAACATTGTAGGAAACCATGTGATGAATTTCAGCCAATGGGACAGTATTTGTGATGTCAGGAAGGACCACGAAGGTCCTTTTCGTAATGTTTTTAACATGAAGCCGTTATTGACTTTCCCTTGCAAAGCAAAACAGAAGTGTGTACCTGAACAGTGTTACTGGTACAGTACAGTGTATTTGGTAATACAGTGTATTTCCTTTGCTAACTAGCTGCTGTGCTAATTAGCTACCTTGCTAACTAGCTAGCAGAACAACACGTAGGACTCGGAGGAATAAAAACCCAACCTGAACTCACGCTATTTGATGAACTCAAATGTGATCATTTTAAAAGTATTTTATTTTGAAAAGCTGATAGGTTGCTACAGTGGATTCTGGGTAATTTGTGCACGCTTATATCAAGTCCGTTTTCATTAACGAACTGTTACTCGAGCTGATAACGTCATTTACTGACAATGGTTACAAAGGCGAAGGAGAATCGACCAACATGGAGACACGGAGACATCAAAGAGGACATGTTAAAGAGGATTGAGAGTAGCCGTGGACGAAAAATAGAGACTTTTCGATTTCAGCTACGGATGGATTTTCTGAACTGAAGCGTAATTATTATAAATATTAACACAAGAAAATAAACACATGTATGGAATTATTGTGAGGATGTCTTGGTCTCATTTTTTATTTATTATGGCACTTATCAAGGATTTGTTTCATCCGAATCGTTTTAAAATGTATTTTTAAAAAATGAATTCGGTTTAATTTAAAAATCTTATTTTTTAAAAGTCCAACTGTCAAGGTGCTTTACATCAAATTAATTCAGTAAGATTAAAAGTTTGACAAGATTTAATTTAATAAGATTAAGATTAAGACACTGAAAACATCCGAGGGTCAAACGTGCTAGCTAAGATAACTAACCAAATTAATTCATTATTTGATTTGTTTGATTATAGTGTAGTAAGACCTTTGATGTCTAACAGGATGAAATTAGTTTGATCTTTTTTCCTCTTGTTTAAAGACTAATGTATTGTCTTATGTGTTTGGGGAAATATTCTTGCTAGCTGTAATTATAGATTTATTTCAAATTCCTCTGTTTTACAATTAAGTCACATTTACGTACACGGTCATAGCTTGTGATTTGACATGCAGCCCTTTTAAAACTTTATTTCTGTTTTTATTGTAGTGACTGTACAGGCAGCAAACCACCATGAAGGCGTGTGTAGATTTTTCCCAGGTGTTTGTCCTTGAATTATCCAGATTGAACATGTCAAATTGGCATGCGCGGTTATCCGAACACAAAGCTAAATGAGGCAGAAAGTGGGATTTCCCTGCAGCTGAGGCTCCAGAGCAGAACGACAGAATTCAGCGTCGTGTAATATTTCTGCTTGTGTGATGTTAACAGAAGCAGAGATGTGACTCGCAGTGAACCAGTAAACTACAACATGACTCCTTCACTGTATTGAGATGCAAATGTCTCAGTGAGCTCGATTTATCTGAGTTACGCCTGAGGTGATGCGCTCCAGATCTCTGAGGTCAGTGAGGAGAACTGACAAGAACAAAGTGGAATGCTAACAATGACTGCTCGTGGAACTGAAATGAGTTTTAGCTGTGTAATATTGAACATCTGTCAGTGGCCAGGCATCCGAGATGACATTCTTTACGTGAAGTAAGTCTTCTGCTGTCAATCAAACCCTCCCATAGTAACCCTCCCCTAGTAACCCTCCTCTAGTAGCTCTTCCCCTAGTAACCCTCCCCCTAGTAACCCTCCCCTAAGTAACCCTCCGTTAGTAACTCTTCCCCTACGAACCCTGCCCTAGTAGCTCTTCCCCTAGTAACCCTCCCCATTGTAACGTCACCTCCCCCTAGTAACCCTCCCCTAGTAACTCTTCCCCTAGTAACCCTGCCCTAGTAGCTCTTCCCCTAGTAATCCTCCCCATTGTAACATCACCTCCCCCTAGTAACCCTCCCCCTAGTAACTGTTCCCCTAGTAACTATCCCCACAGTAAGTCTTCCTACAGTAACCCTCCATTATAAATGTGCCTTTATTCCTTTATTCCTCTTTCCTTTTTATTCCCCCTTCCCCTTTATCCCCCACTTCCCCTTTATTCCCCTTTATTTCCCTTTATTCCCTTCTTCGACTTTATTCCCTTCATTCCCCTTTATTCCCCCTTCCCCTTTATTCCCTTTATTCCCCTTTATTCCCCCTTACCCTTTAGTCCCCTTTATTCCCCTTTATTCCCCATTCCCCTTTAGTCCCCTTTATTCCCCTTTATTCCCCCTTCCCCTTTATTCCCCTTTATTCCCCTCTTCCCCTTTATTCCCTTTATTCCCCTTTCCCCTTTAGTCCCCTTTATTCCCCCTTATTCCCTTTATTCCCCTTTATTCCCCGTTCCCCTTTAGACCCCTTTATTCCCCTTTATTCCCCCTTCCCTTTTATTCCCCTTTATTCCCCTCTTCCCCTTTATTCCCTTTATTCCCCTTTATTCCCCCTTCCCCTTTAATCCCCTTTATTCCCCCTTCCCCTTTATTCCCCTTTATTCCCCTCTTCCCCTTTATTCCCTTTATTCCCCTTTATTCCCCCTTCCCCTTTAGTCCCCTTTATTCCCCCTTCCCCTTTATTCCCTTTATTCCCCTTTATTCCCCGTTCCCCTTTAGTCCCCTTTATTCCCCTTTATTCCCCCTTCCCCTTTATTCCCCTTTATTCCCCTCTTCCCCTTTATTCCCTTTATTCCCCTTTATTCCCCCTTCCCCTTTAATCCCCTTTATTCCCCCTTCCCCTTTATTCCCTTTATTCCCCTTTATTCCCCCTTCCCCTTTAGTCCCCTTTATTCCCCTTTATTCCCCCTTCCCCTTTAGTCCCCTTTAGTCCCCTTTATTCCCCTTTATTCCCCCTTCCCCTTTAGTCCCCTTTAGTCCCCTTTAGTCCCCTTTATTCCCCCTTCCCCTTTATTCCCCTTTATTCCCCCTTCCCCTTTAGTCCCCTTTATTCCCCCTTCCCCTTTAGTCCCCTTTATTCCCCCTTCCCTTTTATTCCCTTTATTTCCCTTTATTCCCCCTTCCCCTTTAGTCCCCTTTATTCCCCCTTCCCTTTTATTCCCTTTATTTCCCTTTATTCCCCCTTCCCCTTTAGTCCCCTTTATTCCCCCTTCCCTTTTATTCCCTTTATTTCCCTTTATTCCCCCTTCCCCTTTAGTCCCCTTTATTCCCCCTTCCCCTTTAGTCCCCTTTATTCCCCCTTCCCTTTTATTCCCTTTATTTCCCTTTATTCCCCCTTCCCCTTTAGTCCCCTTTATTCCCCCTTCCCCTTTAGTCACCTTTATTCCCCCTTCCCCTTTAGTCCCCTTTATTCCCCCTTCCCCTTTAGTCACCTTTATTCCCCCTTCCCCTTTAGTCCCCTTTATTCCCCCTTCCCCTTTAGTCCCCTTTATTCCCCCTTCCCTTTTATTCCCTTTATTTCCCTTTATTCCCCCTTCCCCTTTAGTCCCCTTTATTCCCCCTTCCCCTTTAGTCACCTTTATTCCCCCTTCCCCTTTAGTCCCCTTTATTCCCCCTTCCCCTTTAGTCACCTTTATTCCCCCTTCCCCTTTAGTCCCCTTTATTCCCCCTTCCCCTTTAGTCCCCTTTATTCCCCCTTCCCTTTTATTCCCTTTATTTCCCTTTATTCCCCCTTCCCCTTTAGTCCCCTTTATTCCCCCTTCCCCTTTAGTCCCCTTTATTCCCCCTTCCCTTTTATTCCCTTTATTTCCCTTTATTCCCCCTTCCCCTTTAGTCCCCTTTATTCCCCCTTCCCCTTTAGTCACCTTTATTCCCCCTTCCCCTTTAGTCCCCTTTATTCCCCCTTCCCCTTTAGTCACCTTTATTCCCCCTTCCCCTTTAGTCCCCTTTATTCCCCCTTCCCCTTTAGTCACCTTTATTCCCCCTTCCCCTTTAGTCCCCTTTATTCCCCCTTCCCCTTTAGTCACCTTTATTCCCCCTTCCCCTTTAGTCCCCTTTATTCCCCCTTCCCCTTTAGTCCCCTTTATTCCCCCTTCCCTTTTATTCCCTTTATTTCCCTGTATTCCCGCTTCCCCTTTAGTCCCCTTTATTCCCCCTTCCCCTTTAGTCACCTTTATTCCCCCTTCCCCTTTAGTCCCCTTTATTTCCCCTTCCCCTTTAGTCCCCTTTATTCCCCCTTCCCCTTTAGTCCCCTTTATTTCCCCTTCCCCTTTAGTCCCCTTTATTCCCCCTTCCCCTTTAGTCCCCTTTATTCCCCCTTCCCTTTTAGTCCCCTTTATTCCCCCTTCCCCTGTAGTCCCCTTTATTCCCCTTTATTCCCCCTTCCCCTTTATTCCCCTTTATTTATTCACTTGTCCTCTTTATTTGTCACATATAATTACAGCACAGTGAAATACTTTTTTTATCATGAAGCTGGGGTCAGAGTGCAGGTTCAGCCATGGAGCAGAAAGAGTTAAGGAGCCTTGCTCAAGGGCCCAACATTGGCAGTTTGGTTAACCCTAACCCTGACCCTGACCTTCTGATCAGTAACCTGACAATAAATACTGAATAACCACTGGCTCGGAAACAGAGCTGACACACTCACACTCACACACTCACACTCACACACACTGACACACTCACACTAACACACTCACACACACACTGACACACACACACTGACACATTCACACACACACTGACACACACACACTGACACATTCACACACACTGACACATTCACACTGACACACTCACACTGACACACTCACACTGACACACTCACACACACACACTGACACACTCACACTGACACACTCACACACACTCACACTGACACACTCACACACACACACTGACACACACACACAGTGACACACTCACACTGACACACTGACACACACAGACTGACACACACACACAGTGACACACTCACACTGACACACTGACACACACACTGACACACACACTGACACACTCACACACACACTGACACACTCACACTGACACACTCACACACACTCACACACACACACTGACACACACACACAGTGACACACTCACACTGACACACTGACACACACAGACTGACACACACACAGTGACACTCACACTGACACACTGACACACACACTGACACACACACTGACACACACACTGACACACACACTGACACTCACACTGACACACTCACACTGACACACTCACACTGACACACTCACACTAACACACTCACACACACACTGACACACACACACTGACGCACTCACACACACTCACACACACACACTGACACACTCACACTGACACACTCATACACACACACACACATACACACACTGACACACTGACACACTCACACTGACACACTCACACACACACACTGACACACTCACACTGACACACTCACACTAACACACTCACACTGACACACTCACAATGACACACTCACACACTGACACACTCACACTAACACACACACTGACACACTCACACTGACACACTCACATTAACACACTCACACACACACTGACACACACACACTGACGCACTCACACACACTCACACACACACACTGACACACTCACACTGACACACTCATACACACACACACACATACACACACTGACACACTGACACACTCACACTGACACACTCACACACACACACTGACACACTCACACTGACACACTCACACTAACACACTCACACTAACACACTCTTACAACAACTGCATCGCAAAATCGTTTCTGGATAAAGTGCCACATCGAGCCCAGGGACGATTGGTGAACTCTCGAACCCCGAGTGACAGAAAAAGCTTCACCTCCTTCAGCTGAAAATAAGATGAGGTTCCATCTCTCTCTCACTGTATCTGTCTCTCGCTCTCGCTCTCACTTGCTCTTTCTCTTGCTGTGGTGGCTGCAGGAACACAAATCGAATCTGCAGAGCAATGAGACGAGACAAACACGTCGCCGGTGTGAATGAAAATGAGTGAGGCGCTGCATCTGGCAATTTTAGTCCTGTTTGTATCACTCCTACTAAATGACAAGAAAACACATTAATACACTAATTTAAACATTTTTTTTAAAACAAGAAAACAATTATATTACAATTATATTAAATGTTCAGGTTGACAAAATGTGTAGTTTAAGTAATATAATAATAGCAATAAAATAAAGTTGAAGTGTTTGTCACGGCAGGTTGTCAGTGTCGTAGCGTTGTTGAGCTGAAGCCTCAGGAGAAATCGATAAAACATGACATTTTGAGAGCGTTAGCTCCAGCACGGCTTTCAATAATCTCTCTATATCGTTTCACAGACACTTCATCTCTGTCACAACCAGTTGTGTGTAAATGCTGTGATATACAGTCTTTCACCATCACCAGCTAATCAGTCACATGATCCAACATAAACAACAAATATTACAACTACAATCAACACAAAGCGCGTAGCGTATGTTTCTATCAGCATAACAAGTTAAGTGTCTTTTTAAATCATAAATGAATAGTTTTAAAAATCT
This sequence comes from Ictalurus furcatus, assembly GCF_023375685.1. NCBI lineage: Eukaryota > Metazoa > Chordata > Actinopteri > Siluriformes > Ictaluridae > Ictalurus > Ictalurus furcatus. The sequence continues at coordinate 9,154,908 of NC_071272.1, forward strand.
GGGTTTGTTCTGTTTTGTTCTACTTTTTGGTCGCAAATTTAACATAATTGTCTTGAACTATGTATAACAATAAAAATAACCAACGGCTGCAAGTTTAATCCGCGTCTCACACCGAATTATATAACGAGCATAACATTATACTACTAGTAACAGTTATAAAATAGTTTGTGACCTTTTTAACAATCTGAATCTGATCTACAACATTTTTATTTTGCACATATGGATAAAAGTGAGCTCTATATTGCCTGATAGAGGATAAAAACAGATTATTTATACGCCATGATGCTAAACTGGAGGCCATACGCTTCAGTTCCATTTTAACTACATGCAAAAAAAAAATTAAAATAACAAAGAAGCAAAGCAGATTTTCTGCAGTGAGTCCTGCAGTAATATTAAATTCATAATATCTCTCATTTGTACAGTTTAACATCCTCAGAATTTATATCACTGCAGAAACGCTTCTACTTAAGCAGATTAAAATGTAATTTATGAGGAACGGAAAGAAACTCCAACATTTTTAATACAGAGAGGAAAGACAAGATCAGACTGTAGTGTCAGATCCAAACATCTCCAACATGCTGAGGAAAACTTACTGCTAGTTTCCTTATAAAACTGCACACAGTGTACCTGAGACTGCTGACCTCACACCATATACTAACTTTGTTTTTTTAATTTTTATTTACTGTTTACTGCTTTTTATGGTGTTTTTTAAAAGGAAGAACATTTTTCATTTCATTATATTTGAAGACGTCTTGTCTTAGGCACGTTTTTATATGTGCTTAAGACTATTGCACAGTACTGTGTGTGTGTATGTGTGTGTGTGTGTGTGTGTGTGTGTGTACAGTATATACAGTATATATATAGCACTGTATTATTATTATTTTTTAACTATTTAATGGAAGATGATGAGTTTTCGGTGTGAGATATAAATTTTTTGAACACGGCTGGAATAAACACATTTCTCTGTAGCTCTCTCAGACTCCAGGACGTGACTTTATTCTGCTCTGGTTGTGTTTTACAATCAGCAGCAGCGTGTATCTCTGTGGCCTTTGTGCTACAGAAGCGTCTCACAAACACACACACACACACGCACACACACACACACACACACTCAGGTCTGGTGAGGAGACGTGAGGTACTGCGGGTTCACACCGATGGCTGCTTGACCGTGAGGAAGTGTGTGTTTGTTTCATCCGTGTCCTGTTCTGTGGCCTGTTGCTCCCTGAAGCAGCTCGAGTCCTCACTGACAGCTGAGCTGCTGCTGTGACGGTGTGAAAACTGCAGCATGTGGAGCTTTAGCTCTTCTAATCATTCAGCAATGTACTGTAAAATCACACACACACACACACACACACACACACACACACACACAAAATAAAACTGTAACATTAATAAGACAAAAAAATAACCATAACATGAAGACAAAAATAACAAGCAATATTAATACAACAAGAATTACAAATGTAACATTATTAGGACAAAAAACTAAATAAAATGTAACAATAAGAGGCCAAAAAAAAAAAAAAATCCAGCAATAAGAAGACAAAAATTATAATGTAACACTAGATAGACAAGAAATGTACCGTGAATAATAAATAAAACTAGTAAGTATTAAATAAATAAACAAACAATAATAAACATAAATAAAATAAAAACGTAAGATTATGTAAAAATGTCCCAAGACAAAAAAATAACCAGTGTAAAATTAATCTGACAAAAATAAAATGAATAAGACCAAGATGACGAAATATAATGCAACATTAATAAGAAATAAAAAATTGTAAGTATAAATAGCCTATATGAAAAAATAATAATAGAAATAATATAACATTAGAAGGAACACAAGAAGGCAAAAAATAACATTAAGAAGAATTTAAAACAGTGAGTATGAATAAAATTTTTAAAAAATTAAATTATTTTTAAAAATAATAAAAATAAATAAAAATGTAACATTATGAAAACAAACAAACCAAATGTATGAGTTTTTACTCTGATTGCAACTCAAAAACAAACAAAACAAAACAAACACTATGGAAACACTTTGTTCACTTTTGGATCTTGCAGGAACGTTTATAAACATTACAGAACCGCAGTCTCAGAACCAGGACACTATTACAGACGGAAAACGCAATCAGACTGTAGAAAGTGGACAGATGTGCCTCTGTTCACTCAGATCGCCTCCTCATTTCTCTTTTATTCTCTTACGTAACTCTCTGATCTGCAGAGCGGGATTTAAGGTCAACTTATTCATGAGGAAAAATAGCAGAAATCCTCACAGCCGCCACACCAAGTTTTTCTGCCTTTCTCTCGTCACCTTCAGCTACATTTCAGCTCGCACATCTACAGCAAGGCCGCACATAACTTCTCCTTCAGGAATTATTTCACTAGCTCTTTGTTTGTCTATTTTTAGAACAGCGGCTCTGACAGTAGCGCAGGATTTTATTAACACGCTCATTCTAATACGTTATTGTTTCTATAGTAACGGCTCATTCACAGGGACACGTGCAGCCGATGCTCCGTTGTTGATCTGGTGAAGTTCTCTTGAAGAAAGAAAATGTTTATTTAGCATTTATGGAAGGAGTCTCCATTGTCAGAGGTAAAGCTGTAAGTTTTCTTCAGGACAGAGGAGTTTACGCTTCTTTGCGGTTTTACTGTAACATGACAAGCCTTTAAGGGTTCTCTGAGAGGGACAACTGGAGAACCTTTAAGTCTATAGAACACTGCATTAGAAAGAATGTTAATAACCTCGGATGAAGGATGATTTGAATCTCCCTGGATGTTAGCTAACACTTGAGGGGATTTAACTAGCGAATGGGAATCAGCAATGATGAAATTAGGAGTAAATTTTCAGGAGGAAAGTGAAGTGTGGAGTGAGAACTTAGTGGTCTGCTCTAGATGTCGTGGGAGTGGAGAGTGTGATGTAATTTTCCAGCTTACTTTGCAAGCTTCACTTTGTTGGAAATCCTGAGGGTGAGATTTCTTCACCAGAGGCTCGATCCGGAGGAACTCAACACCATCACCTTCACTAAATATCACTGAACTCTTCTTTTAAAAAACAACTCAGAATACAGCACCAAGCGAGTCTGTAACACAGTGCATGTGCTTTTAATGGAATATATCATCACCTGGAAGAGTACAGAATTGGAAGATGTTATATGTTTTGCTAAATTATTAATAGGTATATATTTTAATATTTAAAGCCACATGCAGTGACCAGCACAGTAATGCCAACTTTATTCACCATTATTCCCAACAACCAATCACTGATCACCATTATTCCCTTTAATGTCCGCGTTCTTGATAGAAATTCTAGAATCATTCATAATCAATTCTTTTCTGTTCTAATATAATGTCTAATGACACGCTTCAAAATGCAAATGATCATGATGATTCAGTGAATATGCAAATTAGTCTATGATGTCATCTGCCAATTCCTACTGACTTTTTAGCCTCTATTTGCAACTTTGCCCTGAAACGAGTCTGAGTCTGTAACACGTGACCAGCTCGGCATCACTAAGCAAAACGTCATCATGGAATTTGCTCACCCTCTGGAATCTGTCACAGCTTCACTTGGTAAAAATCCTGAGGGTGTTTTCTCCTCTCGAGCTCTGGAGGAACTCATCAGTCTTGAATTCATCAGCTGTCACCAGCTTCCTCTTCAAAGCCGGCTCAGTTTTAAAGATCAGTCTTTGACGTTAACATCAGTGATCTCATACCTGCTGTTGTAACAGGAAATTCCTGCACACAGTCAGAGTCATATTCTCATTATCTTTTCAGAAACCATTCACCTTTAAATTGCAGGTCCTGTGAAGCCGAAGAGTCAAAGTGTACCTAACCGTACCTCTAAAACCCGCTCCATAAAACTTTAGTTAGAGTTTTGGTTTTAGTTTGGGATTCATCACATATAAGTCCACTTTCAATCCTGTTACTCAGACTTTCAGACTCATTCAATTATTTGGGTTTTGATCCAGGATTGATTATTCCTTAGAGACAATGACCGAAAAATGGCATCAATATTTATGGGGAAAGTTCCTGGTATTCAGAGTCGGGTAACATGGCTGATTAAAGTGGATCTTCTGAGCTCCAAATTCAGATTAAATTCATATTAAAATCACCTGCATGCAATTCACACCTCTGAGACTTTTCTCGAGACAGGGTTTATCAATAGCGTCTAGACCACCGCCTTCAAACACAAACACTCAGCTTTAAACCTAAGGGCTAGAAAATACAGACGGAAGACACAGATAGCATTTTTTTTTTCTTCTTTGCTGTCAAATGTAATAAGATGTAACTGTCAAAGTCCATAACAGTACCTGCTGGACATTTATTGTAAATTGATTCTCGCTTTCTCACGTTGGTGAAGTTTTTCTGAGCTAAAATAGGAATAAACTTTTTCTATTCCATTTACTGATGTGATGAAGTGATCTCACTGTTATATTATACAGTAACAGCACATCCACAAGTGTTTTATTCCTCTTATACTGTACCACAGCGATTTACCAACAATTCCAGGCTTTTATTGATCAAAAAATAGAACGTCGTACTTTATTTCCATTTATAGTTGCATTTAATGGAGTGGAACGTCAGTGAAAAAAACTAGTTCCTGTTATCACTTACGTTATAGATGCTATAAACAGTCCTTCCCTCACCAGCCTCTCTAAACTCCTCTGTCCGGAAGATGTCGGAAAATGTCAAGTTACAGCTTTAGACTCCTTTCATGAATTTTAATGTTAAATAAACGTCTCCTTTGAGCTGTGAATGAGCTGTTACTATAGAAACGACAACGTATCAGAACGAGCGCATTAATTAAAAATAAACCTGTGAGGTGAAGCTCCGCTACTGTCAGAGCCGCTGTTATAGAGAATTAATCAACACCTTTTGACCAATCACGATCCAGAACTCAATAGCGCTGTGGTGTAAAGACTGAAATTTCATGGAATGAAGTGGATGAGTGAAGCAGAAGGTCATGGACTTGTGAGAGGAATGGGACAGGAAAGGGTTAAACCAGGACTGGTTTAGAACGGCACTGGAGAGGAACGAACGTCCGTCAGTCCTGACAAACTCGATGCCGTGACAGAAAACCCAGCGAAGCGTCGTGTCTCTCCTCTCGGGAGTCAGGGCTGAGCGGTGATTGACGTGTGGAGCAGCAGGAACATTTCACTCGCCACTTTCTCACTCTTCTGTCTTATTAAGACTGAGATGTTTCCATCCTGCCTGTGTTTACCCTCTACCACCTGCACTTTCCCTACGTTTCTCCTGCTTCTGAACCAGATTGATGTGTCGCTGTGATTGGGGAAAAAAAAACAACCATGACACAGGGAGATGAATGAACCTTGGCAGAGAACTTTTTTTTGTTAGATGAACAAACTTTATTTTAGTTTTGCACAAAGGGAAGAAACCTCACACAGCCTTTACACATAAAGTTCTACACTAGAAGAACGAGTATCGATCGCAACGATTTGAGAACTTTTCTCATGTGTCATTTCAAAAGGGCGATAAATTACATCTTTCAAAGCTGCAGTGAAAACACACAGATCAATTTCAGTCTTCACCCAATTACCAGCATGATTTCTCTCTGAGTTTGGTCACTTCTCTTTAAAGCTGAAGATGTCTTTGAGAGACTCTGAGAGACCGACGTTCCTGTTTTCTGTCCTATAAAAAGACGTGAGAGGTCCTGGTGTTAGTCGAGTCTTTTTCCAGCTTTGAGTGTCAATTTCATAATTTCTCAGTACAGATGGTCCTGCTTTCAGAGCCTTCAAAACGTGACAGGTTGTATAAAAATTTAGGGTTTTGTAGGTTTATTTCCACTCCTGTGCTGTTGAACGTGAACCTGAACAATATGTTGGAGGGTTTATTACAACTTCTCATTCATCTAGAACATTAAATTTAATCTAGATTAAAGACACACACTTATGGACTTCTATTTTCTTTCATTCATACAACAATGAAACAAACTGAAACCTGTTGCACTGGAGAGGAACTAACAGCCATGTGTAAAAATATGCAAATGAGGCAACAGATCATTAGCATGCATTCATTTGCATATTACAAAACATACATGATTTGATTGATCACTTACCACTCTTTATATTTTTTAAGTGGTAAGTGATTATTAAAATATTGTTAGCTGATGGTATTATTTTATTTAAAAATCCATGGTGATCTAAGATTATATTTAGTATATGATTATAGGAAAACATCACTAAAAACAACTCTAAATATTTAAAGTAAAACTCATATCAAAGTCGTAGGAATTTCCCTCAGCTTTAAGACGTACGAATGAGGGTGTGAAATGATGTGGAGGTGTGGAGGCTCTCTCATCAAGCACATAGAAGAGACAGAAAATGATCGTTTTGAGTGAATGGTTAATAAACTGAAGCTCGATGATCAATAATCAACGAAATCACAAAAATATTACATTTATAGATGAAGATTGCTCCAATATTTCAGAAAATGACCTCCAATTATTTCTATATGGTTTAAACTGTTTAAACATATTTGTTCCGAATTCTTGTCACTTTTTCCAGCTGAGCTTGAGGAATACTTGGATTTCTCTCAGTTTTATTATGTATATGTTTTTTTGCGAGAGACTCGGGATTGTGACGAAATGAAAATAGACTTTTGTTTTAACTCTCGTGGCATTTCTTCAGCATGAGAGTGGTGTTGTTTGAGGTCGAATGCCCCCGGGGGTTTCTCCAGCACACACAGTCTGATTGATCGACGCAGCGGTGAGACTGGCGGTGATTAAGGAGCGACGTTTTGCTTTTTATCCCTCCTGCTTGTGTGTCTGGAAGGTTTAGAGTGGTGTGCTAGCCGAATGCTAAATGCACTGAGCCTGTCTTGCTGTCAGCGTTGTTCTATAACCAGGCTCTTGGACAGGTTTAGAGGTTTGGAGCAAGCTAGCTAGCTTACATTACGTACAATCAATGTAAATAAAGGCTTTATCTAGCTAGCTAAATGGTGAAGTGTATCACCTGATTCTTTTCGTTTAGAACATCACTGATACCTTCAAAAAGTTCAACCATCTTGAGAAACCATGAAGTTTCATGATTTACTCTGGTTTTATTTATTATACCTTATTTTATTTATTAATTTTTTTTTGCAAAAGTTACCATTTAGCTCTGAATTCTGTTATGTTGGTTTTATTGTGCACTGAAGATGTGGGCGGAGTAAATGACTATTGGGGGCGTGGCTAAAGCCTAGGAGTCCAGCAAGGACGTCAGTTTTTGGGTTTTTGGAAGTTCCAGTGCTAGATTTCATGAACAGATGAAGGATTTCATGTAAAAGAAAATCAATCAAATGTTTTATATATATTTTAAATATTAAGCATTATACTTAATTACATGTTTGAAAATCAAACCGTGTCAGATTTCGATGGCTTCTACACAGAACGTATGATGTTATTGTCTTCTACACATTGATTAGTGCACTATGGAAATGAGCTGAAAATGTAAAAGAGTGAAATGAAGTCTCTAGTTAATTCATATTTAAAATGCCTTTTATGATATTTAAAAAGCCAGCGCTGCTCGACATACTCGATCATTTTACTGTGACTGATGTCAGGTTTCAAGAAAACTCTTTCCACTCTTTCCTCATACACAGGGTTAGGATTACAATTTGATTTTACATCCTTGAACTTTTGTGTCATTCTCATCTAATATGGACTTGTTCCATTTTTTTCCCTTCCTTTCTTTCTTTACGGTCGTTTTGACCTTTCCTTTCAAGCACCATGTTGGTTTTTGAATGGAATGATGGAGAACGGTGGCAGGATAATGGATGGCTGACGTCTGGATGCTGACGTTGATCAATGTGACGAGACTCGAGCGAACTTCAAGTCATGAGTAGAACGGCGCCATCCACCATAAATCATCAGCGCTGGACGGGAAACCTGTGGTGAAACGGCGAGCCATCGTTAGCACTCCCGGCTATTACCGGTGTAATGCGTTTGACTCGGGCTGAATGTTGATTTGGGAGCAGCTGTGGCTCGCGGCACTGAGTTTATCGCTCTGCCCCTGATGAGAGGCGAGGAGAAGTACGTGGCCCTGAAGCTGGCCTCGCTGACTCCGCGTCACTCATCCAATCCCGCTCTCTGACTTCCAGATGGTGGTGTGAATATTAACAAACTCGGACCAGGAGGTTCTCCATTGCGGAATACAGATCAGCTCGTTTAAAATTCACTCAGTCAGCAGCCTGAGGGATAAAACTACGCTGCTGTTTGCTTTAAAAGGAAACAACAGCCAAAGTGAAGTGTCTGTTATTCCGTTCCATTCCTCCACGCTATTTTTAGCCATATCACCGTAGTGCAGATTAGGACTGGAAATTAAATTCAAAGCTCTTCTATTCCATTTTAAATGCTTTTGTACACAAGGTGGACCTTTGAATTTCATTTCAAAAACTTGTGATAATGTATTTTTTGAAAGCGTGATAATTTGGGGAAATTGCAAATAAAGCTTTTAGCACTAATTCAGTTACTTTTTTATTTAAAAAAGAAATATGGTTACACCACAGTGCTGTAGACTGGATTAATTCTCCCTAACAGCGACTCTGACAAATCGCAGGTTTATATTAATCCACTCGCTGCAATACGTTATCGTTTATTAGTAACAGCTTATTCACAGGAAGCTGTATGGCAGACGCTCCACATAAATCTCTGATATGGTGATATTTTCTGTAAGGAGATGTTTATTTAACATTTATGACAGGAAACTCCTTTGTTTGGTGTATTGTAGCAGTTATAAAATAATTTTATTTTTAAGAATCAGCTGAACATTTTCCTGGAAATGAGTTAGTACGAACAGGAGAGTGTTATTGCATCATGAAAAATAAGAGCCAATCCATGGTTAGTATGCAAACGCAGGCCATGCAGCACCAGTGTATCAGTGAAAGGGGTGGAGCTTGTAGGATTTGGATCTCATTGCATATTCATAAGACACTTCTTTTTTTTGGTGAGGGTAAAAGTGTCAGTGGTTCTATAAGATCTCAGTCTGAATTATTATTATTATTATTATTATTATTATTATTATTATTATTATTATTATTTTCAATAAACCCATCATTTAAATGAGAAACTATTTCCATAAATCAACAAACATGGAACTGAAGAATAAAATTAAAAACTACTGGCAGGAAATCAGTTAAAACTGTGTTTAACTACAGAACAGGACACATTTGTGCAAAAAACTTAGAAATAAAAAAGCTAACCTCAAAGCTCCAGCTCCGAGCAGTGACGTGTCCCCTGTGTGCTGTACATGGGAAAGCTGTCATGTTTTGGTCCCACATGGCATGTTGGAAAACACGGCAGCGAGTCACAGGCCGATTCATACTTCATAATTCACAGTGTTATTGATTTTTTTGTTCCCTCACAGTGAATTATAAACCCCAGTGCTAGAGAAAATGGCCCTGTGACACGAGGAGAGAAAAGAACAACACTTCACACCTCACCTTGTATACACCGTTCATTTCTAATAGAGAATATCTACTGCACTTATCAACTCCCACAATGCACTGCAATAGATCAGGGTTTAAATGATGTATAGAGAATACCCATAATGCATTGCACTGTTTTCTGGGAAGAAGGAGTAGCACTTTCATCGAAGTGTGTATTCATAATTCATTTAGTCCTCTCTAATGAGGCTCATAAATCTCCATATTAGTGTCCTAGATAGGGGACGAAGTGCGTACTACTGAAACTCCACCAGCTCATACTCTACAATAAGTATGTGCACCCCGTACACAGGATTCATTAAAATATCTTTTTTTATTGTGTCAGAATACATCATAGTTGTTGTTTTCTACAGATATAATTTGATATAATTGTTTTCTATTTCGATATAATTTGATACGAATTTCAAATTCTGAATTTCAATTCTGAAACAAGGAATTTTATTGAAACAATCTCATGTGCTTGAAGTTGATCTAAATTGGACCTTTATGGCACATTAATAAGCACTGCATTGTACTTTTTACAAAGCTGTGAAAATTTTTTTACCACAGGACCTAAAATCTAGCCCTAACTCAGATCTACTGAAACTAGTCTACTTCCTGCAACTGCACCTCCATTATCCACTAATCCCTACACCTTAATCCACTACACCTCCATTATCTACTAATCCCTACACCCTAATCCACTACACCTCCATTATCCATTAATCCCTACACCCTAATCCACTACACCTCCATTATCTACTAATCCCTACACCCTAATCCACTACACATCCATTATCCACTAATCCCTACACCCTAATCCACTACACCTCCATTATCCGCTAATCCCCACACCCTAATTCACTACACCTCCATTATCCGCTAATCCCTACACCCTAATCCACTACACCTCCATTATCCGCTAATGCCCACACCCTAATCCACTACACCTCCATTATCCGCTAATCCCTACACCCTAATCCACTACACCTCCATTATCCGCTAATCACTACAGCCTAACCCTATCTTTACAATTATTACTTATTTACAATTAGTTATGATTACAGTTTTCAGTTTATTTTCAGTTTATACCTTCATAACACATTCATAAAAGGTACATTTAACTTTAAGTCGGCAAAATGTATGAAAGGTTTATGTCAAAATCTGTGAAATGACAAAGATTTTTTTTTAATAAATTATATTAGATTATTTGTTTTGTTGGTTTGTTTATTTGTTTGTTTTACAAGTCTGTACACCTAAAACAATGTATACCTTATGAAAGTGTTATATAGGCCCGGTGTATGTCTCCCTTAGAAAATAAAACAAGCATCATTTTATTGGTAACTTTATAGGGCCTTTATAACACATTCAACAGCAGTTCATCTTTAATTAAAATTATTAATAACACAATTCTGGAGTATTTATATCAGGCTTTGGTCAAAACTGACTTTAGAGGTTTAATATGACTTTGTGAAGAGACTGTTTATTTTAGAACAGATATGAAGTGTTTATGAATGTTTTGTTAAGGCCCAGCATAAGTCCTCTTTAAGAAAGGGTACATACATAGAGCATTTATAACACAACAATAAGCATTTCATGAATGGTTTATAAAGTGATGGAGTAGAATTTATAAAAAGCTTATGTCAAATCTGGTAAAGTGGCATAAGAGTGGCTTTGTCTTTACATGAACAAGAGAAGAGAAAATAAACTGCTGTTATCTTACACCTCGAATGATTGAGATATTTACTGGATTTGTTTCCCTTATCTTTGCATTTATAGCACTGTTATGAGGCACAATGTACACCTAAAGAGGTCACGTACAATCTCTGAAGTCACCGCTCAGGTTTTTACATAAGCATAAATTCTCTCTCTAGCATCGTTAAAAAAGCTTATGAATGTGTTATGAAGTGTTAGAAAGGCCCTATGTAGGTACATTTACATAGAATTAAATGTTACCTGCTGGGTACCCGGGGCCTTTATAACACATTCATTAACAAATTAATTAACACATTCATAAATGTGTTATAAAGGCCCACTGTAGATTCCTTACACTGGAAAAAAAGGTAATGCTTTATTACCTACATAGGTCCTTTATAAAACATTCATAAGCATTGCATACATTGCTTATAAACCTTCTAACATCATATGATCAATTGTGACATAAGGCTTTATGGCTTTTCCAAAAATCAACCACCCCTGCTTTATATATTTCATAAAAATGTTCTATGAAGCAGCTCAATTGAAATAATAACAAAATAAAATGTCCGATTCGTTTTTATTTTCTGAACCTGATTGAATATTTCACACAAAACATAATTTTTTCACCATTTCCCAGAATAAAGTGGATTCTTAAAGACTCCATAAAGTGACTTGCGTGCAGCATTATGTTAAAATGGACAAAAATGAAATGATCATTAATGAATATACTGAATCGTAAGGGTCGGGCAAGCGCCGAGTTAATAAACGTCTCTTGTTATCTGTATCAGAGTAAATTCACCTCCAAGACGGTTAATTAAACACTCTGGGATCCTAAAAATATCTATATTTAACATGGGCAACGCCTACAGCAGTGTTTAACACAGAGTGAACCGGACATGCAGAGAAAAAATAATATAGCTAAATAAAGTGATATATATATATTCTTTTAAATAAATATCTAAAGATGATACTATTTAAAACAGTTTATAGATCATGATATACATCTACACTCCCTGAGAGATGAAGTTTTACTTAAGAGTACTAACAGAAATATATGAACTGAGTAAATCATAAACTGCATTTACAACACATTTATGTACAGTTTTTAATTTTTTTTACAACCCCTTGATTTGTTTTTATTTATGATGGTTTTACCCGAGATTTAAAAACCTATTCAAGTATTTGTGCTTTTTTTAAAAATTGCAAAGTGTTCTGGAACATAAACATGAACAATAACCTAATTATTAAAATCTGAGTAAACTAAAACGATGTATTATTACAAAATCCAGATTATCTGTTGAAATGAACATAGTATCGGAAGTATCTGACGTTTTACGAAGTAAAATAAATGGAGACAGATCTGAATCACAATCACACAGGTTTAAACATAAACAGACATTTATTATCAGAGAGAGAGAGAGAGAGAGAGAGAGAGAGAGAGAGAGAGACATTGTGCATTGAGATGAACCCTTTTGGCCAAAAGTTAGCGTGTATGGAAGGAGTCTCCAGTGTCAGCGCAGTGTAACAGTCAGAGATGAAGCTGTAACTTTGTTTTCTGTTTGACAGAAGAGTTTACACTTCCTTACTGTTTCTCTGTAACATGATAAATTGCGTTTATTTGTCTAAATTTTGTCTCATTTAATAAATAAAATATTGTTGGTAAGTTGCTGTGGTATAAGAGGAATAAACCACATGGGAATGTGCTTCAGGTTTGAAACGTTGTTGATTATTTTACTATAACAGCGTTATAACTTAATACACGCTTATGACACGCTGTCCATAAACATCTTCACACAGTTTGAGTTCATGACGGTATATATATATATATACATTCCAGTATATGGATGTATAGTAATGTGTGTGTGTGTGTGTGTGAATATTTGAAATTGGCCCGTACATTCCCTTTAGTGATGTAATAATATATTGTAATATGAGTAATGTATTTGGTTATTATTGTGAATTTATTGCCATGCATTTCACACTGATGCATATTCTTCTTCCTTGAAGAAAATCATACCCAAATACATCATTTCCATTTAGATTGAATTCCCACCTCACACCCACTGTTCCCAGGATCCACCTCGGATCCACCGCCACTCTGAGCAGGAACATATCAAATGATCTTATAATCAGCAGTTATGGATCTGCTCCTGTGACCAAAAGGTGATGAGTTCACATCCCAGAACTTCCAAAGAGTCACTGTTATATTCTTAGGCAGGAGTTTAATTGTGGTTACAGTTAATTATCATCTGAAATGTTCAGCTTAGTGTCTGGCATTTGAGTCATTTTTCGATAATCATCAGCCAGAAAACATGGAAAGAGTCAGGACTCGAGTGCAGGACTTGTTCATTTCTCACTTCTTAATAACGTAATCAGCATGCTCTCATAAAGTTCTCGGCTTTATCGTTCTCATTACAGAAACACAGCCGCGATAATAATAACATCGTGTGCTGCTGGAAATATTGCAGCGTGTCCTCTTCTGATCTTCTGCCTCAGATTAAAGAGCAAGAGCGAGCGAAAGAGAGGGAGAGAGAGAGAGACAGAGAGAGAGAGACAGACAGAGAGTGAGAGAGAGAGAGAGAGAGAGAGAGAGAGAGAGAGAGAGAGAGCGGTGTGTTTTTGCAGCATCTAAAAATGTCATGGTGTGTTGAGCCACGTGGTGAGAAACACGATGGAGCTCACAGAGCTGGATGAGGCTCTCGGGAAGGAGGAGTCTGAATGGAGGGAAGTGTTTGCGCTGGCTGAGAGAACGTGGGCGAGGGAGATCACAGCAGAAACACGTGAGCCAGCACTGTCAGTTAGGAGAAGGTTGCAGGGAAGGCAGCTAGCGCATGGCTACGTGCTCCAGGATGCTAATGAAACGTCTAATTATGTCTGATGGAGCATCGAACCTAACGCAGCATCCTTGCAGACGATGGAGTGACAGAGGAGAAGTGCTGCATTTGGTCCTGGGGGAGACTGCAGCGGAATGTGAAATGCATTATGGGAGGTTATGAAGGATAAACTTGTTTAAAAAGCTTTTAGGGAAAGACAGATGGACTAAAGTCAATAAGGTTTTAGATAACAATAACCACAATGGCCTAATCTTCTGTCGTGCTTTATCCTATTAAAAATATCACCTGAAATATCACGTGACCTGAAAACACCCCTGTCCTTATGTCACCTGCTGAACAGGACACGCCCAGTCCTGCACAAAAATTTAAATACTGCACCAACCAACAGTAACACGATTATCTCGTTTATAAAACATTTACTTGAGACTCGGAGATTAAAAAAAAAAAGACGGTCTGATTTTGCTTTCTAAACCTAAACATGCATTAAGTTCTGATTGGTTAGGCTTACGCAAAAGGGTGGGACTACAACATTCTTCACGTCATGCACCTTGTCTAAGGAACTCAGGAGCCCTCTAGTGGCCAGCTGCAGTACAAATCAGTCAGTCATGTGTTTTATAAACGCATTACACTACATGCATTTCCGGAGTTCTGGATTGTGATTGGTTAGAAGGTGTACATAACAGTGGCTCTGACAGTAGCACAGGTTTATATTAACGCGATTGTTCTAATACGTTATTGTTTCTATAGCAACAGCTCGTTCACAGAGACGTGTACAGTGGAAGCTCCAACGATAATAAACTGATTTTTTTTTTAATCGAGAAGTTTATTTAACGTTTATGGAAGGAGTCTCCAGTGTCAGTGTTAGAGCTTAGACGTAAAGCTATAACTTTACATTTTCTGACATCTTCAGGTTATGGATTCAATTTTCAGATATTTTCTGTTTTCGCTGCATAGCCTGTAGGTTTGCTAGCTGTGCTTAGCATTGCTGTTACTATGGTTACCATAGGAGATATTCAAACTTATTTTTCACCTGCTGAATAAAAAGCAGAGCCGAACAGTACAATTCTGGAAATCTGAGCATTCTCTTTTCATACAGGAAGTAAACTGTTTGCATGTTGCCATGTCCTGATATAAAGAGACCGCGTGTCTAATACAAATACAGGTGTCCATTACCATATATGGGTGTGCATCAGGCAGACTTCCTGCTCCAACTCTCAGCAAGATGGCAACCTCGGGGCATCGTGCTGTCTGTCCTATACATTCTCTATGGTTCATCCAGATGTAAACCTTTTCTCTGACACCACACACACACACACACACACACACACATACACACACACACACACACACACACACACACAAACACACACACTGTGGCAGTCATCATGCCACAACTCGTCCATTACACCAAATTGTCTGCCAGATTCATTATTCTTTAATCATTCAGCACAACACAGACAATTCCCTCCTGATCCAGTTGAAATTTATTTTCCTTCTGGAACCGTAGTTTTGTTTTTATTATTATTATTTTTTATTTAATTAGAATTTAATTAGCCTTTTCATCCAGTTTACAAGACCACAGGCTTCCACAAAGGTGTTCAAGGTCCTTCACAAGACACTTTACAGCAATAAAACGCTGCCAAAGATTCTCAAAGGGACAGAAGTGTAAACCATGTCATCAGAGATGCTTCGTTCATCAGATTTAACTTGGGAAATCAGCATAAAAGACATAACGCATATTAATCATCCATGCAGCTGAGTGCAAAAGTTTGTACCCCCTTCGGTGTTTGAAAGGGAATAAGTAAAACGGGCCTCTGTTTAACAACTCGTCTACATTTTAATGGACGATTTGGGTAACAAGAGAAGAATACCAAAATAGAAAACAAAATCAACTGAAGAATCATTTCATAGTGAGACAATCCTTAAAACACTGGGTAAAATCATCCAAATATATATATTGTGCAATAAATTTAGTTTAATTTCATTTTAAATTTCACTCAAGGATCATTTTGGCTTGCAACATAATCTCTTAACATAATTATATATATATATATATATATATATATATATATATATATATATATATATATATATATATATATATATTCCGTCTTCATCCTTCGTGTGTACTGGTGTTAAATAACAGAACTTAAAATGACTTAAAATTAATTTTGTAATTGTTTTAATACTTTTAAGAGATGAAATTATTATGGTGGTATATTTTAAATCGTAATTAAAATAGATTAAAATGCCCAGCATTAGATTGACCTCTATCGCTATTTTTTCACTGTTTCATTGATTTAAACAGCAGTGTTTGTTTCACAAATGGGCCTGGTATCTGTATAAAAGTTTTGGCACCCACCTTTTTTTTCTCGTGTGTCTACTTTACACGGAAAAGCTCTTATCATCACATCTGGCTCGAACTAATATGTTTTTGTGACATTCATGATTAATTTTTAAATCCTTTCCTCTTTTCCGGGTCTCTCTGCGTGGTCGACTGAATCAGCTTAAATAAGCTCTGGGTCTTGTCCTGCAGTTATGCTTCTCCCAAAGACAAATTGTTGAGCGAGTCGGTGAGTTTCAGGGGGTAATTCTGGATCATGCATTTTAATGAGAAGTTATGATGGTGAATTATGGTGAGTGGGAACACCACGGCTGTACAGAACGTGTTTTATTGCACTAAATGACTTCGCACATTATCTCTAAGTGATCGGTGTCGATTTTTAAAGGTACGTGGAAGAGAAGATCAAGCGTCCGGGTCAGCGTTGTGATTAAAGACAAAGCTAGTCATTATTCTTCTTCTTTCATTCTGCTAATGACAGGCAGGAGTGCATGATATAGGAACAGGAAAGGAACTGTGTGAAAAAATGTTCTTCCAGGTCTGTTTATTTTCGGAGCCGTACTTCGTATGACGAGTAGCATTGCTCGGTCTAAATTTGGGTTTTAACGATCCTCACTGGGACTCGAGTTCCTCCATGGCTCTCTCTTCTTTCCTCCTTTCACTCATGTTCACTCCAAAGAGAGTGAGTCCTTGGATAGAATCGTGCCCGTGGAGGATCCATGGCCTCATTTTCGTGTGTCACTGCGGTGTAATAGGCTTGGACAGCAGGAAAGAGACAAGACCTTTGAAAGCACATTAGCAGAAACTCTTTGAAGTGGAAATGGATGGACACCTCTGCTCGAGAACTTAATCTTCCTGAAGGATGAGAGAGGAGGCGCTAACTGGCATGCAGAAGAGAAAATGAGAGTGTTAAGTGACAGGGATGAGAGCTTTAACTCACAGGAATATAAATACACATGCATCGTGGGTCCGTTACACTTTTTTCTGTATACAGGTGTATTATTTAGAACCATGGGATAATCTCTCAGGTTCCTCATAGTTAAAGAGCACCTATTACGGATTTGAACCCTGCCTAATTTTGTTTTAAAGCTCTCATACAATAGACTTACATGCATCCGAGGTCAAAAAACACTTTAACGTGCTCATAATTTAAACTGCAGCAGCATTACCTTTTTTCCCCCAGTGTCACAAATGACTCGTTAAATGATCGATTCTAAATGATTCGTTCTAAACTCCTTTCAGAGAGCATACTCTTCTCTGATTGGTCAGATGCCCCAGTCTGTTGTGATTGGTCTACCACTGTCAGCGAGCAGCTTATGAAGACAAGAGGCGGGGCTTTTTGTTACAAACCTATGTAGGTTAGTACAGGAAGTAAGTCTGGAACTACTAAAGACTCGTTTCAGATGTTCAGAATCGGTTCATTCTTTTGGGAGCTTAGATTTTTTAAAAACTTTGCAGACTTTTTACATTCACAAACAGCTCTATAACACACTACATGAAAGGTAATATTTGAAAAAGCATAATAGGTGCACTTTAAAGGTTCCTCATAGTTAAAGATAACCCTGTTCTGAACAGTTTTCTGAACAGAAAAACAGATTAGGGTTCTAAATAGAGACAAACTAAAATACCCTTGAGTCTTCTAACTTTAATTCTAACTGTGTAGACAACCTGACTATCACAGCTAGCATAACTTTTTTTTAAAAGACACTAACCTAACATTTGCACATGATAGTGAAATTTAAGAATGTGCTCCTTATGTCAGATGATGAACTTCTCCATGCATTTTCTAACCTCCAGGGTGGATGAAGTGGCAGTTGATTCCCCAATATCATATATTGTTCCTCTTAGTTTCCTAGTTATGTCCTAGTTTTAGTAATCATGGTCCTCTAGTTTTCCTCTTCTTCTCATTTTCTCCTTCCACTAGCTTTCTATGCATTCTCACTTTTCTACTTCTTCTAGCTCCTACTTCCCCTACATTCCCAGAACTCATAGTTGCTCTGGTTTCTTGTTTTTCCTGGTTCACCTTCTTTCACAGCTTCTCGACTAGTTTCTATACTTTCCTATTTCTCACAGAACCCTTATTTGTCAAGTGCTCCCATTCCCCCTACAGGCTTAGTTCTTTCCCCTAACTTTCTAGGCTCCATAGCTCAGTGGTTAGAGCGCTGGTCTTGTAAACCAGTAGTCACAAGTTCAGTCCTCGCTGGGGCCTTCAACCAATGCTTTGAAGATTCAAAAATGTGCTCTAGGACTGTGGTGACTCAATGGTTTACTGATCAGAAGGTCAGGGGCTTACCTGCCACTGTTAGGCCCTTGAGCTTAACCCTCTCTGCTCCAGCGGTGCCAACCTAACGAGCTGAGGTCAAGTTTTTTAGTTCCCATAAGTCCCTGCTTTCCCTCATTCTTTTAGTCCCCCATAGTTCTTTTATCAGACTTCCATGACTTACTTGCTTTCTTGGTTCATTTAGTTCTGTTACTTTTTTTAAGTACTTATTCTACTTTTCTAGTTCTAGTGCCCTAATTCACCTAGTTCTCCTAGCTCTCATATTTCTTGAAGTTCCTTTAACTTCCTAGTTTTCTCAAACTTTCTCTCTAGCTCTCCTAGTTTGCAGAATGTGTTTACATCATAACGAGAGCCAAATTTATGTCCTACATTTTTCATTGTACTGTTTTTACGACATACGTGTTTCCCACACCAGATTATATATCTGACCCACTTTCTCTGTTCCCTCCACCTCGCAATTTACACTCCCTCAGCTCCAGCTTTCTCTCTATTCCAACGTTTATAAAAAAAATACCCTGCAGGTGGTAGAGCTTCTGCTCGTCTGTTTTTAAAGCACAGTTTTGATGGAATCCCTGTTTTTTTATGAGACACAGTACTTAAAATCTAATCCTTAAACAGATCTGCTTCAAATCGAGTCATTAACACGGACAGGAAAGGGAAGTGAGTGAAGCTCAGCACCGTGAGTTTCATGAACTGTTATCAGTAATGAAAATCTCAACAAGACTGAAGCAATAGCTGGTATAAAAAAAAAATCCCAGAACATGGCGGAAGATTAAATCATAAAACAGCAGCAGGAGATAAGAGAACTTATCCAGGAGTTATTCTGCGTACCTGTCAGTCATGATGTCTTCTCGGTGACGGTATGACTCAGGAGTTTAATTCAGGACTCAGAGAAGTGACACGTCTTCATTTTGACATTTAGCATGGCTTTACTGACACATTATCATAATCAAATTGGCCTCTCAGCTCTGAAAATCATTGGTAGTTGTTTCTGTGTAACACTTGCTCCGCCCACTTCACATTGCTAATAGCTTCCTGAGCTGTAAGCTGCTCCATTTCCTCCAAATCAACCTTCAGATCTAAAACAGGATATAAGCCATATAAATCAGATGCATAGGATAGGCCATTTATATAATAATCAGTACTCTAGAAGCTTCCATGAGGTTTATCAACTCGATCACAGCAGGACAAGCCTCAGTAACGTCTCATTCCTGACTTGTTCATGTCAAGATTACTTCCTGTTTCTCTCCTAATCAAACTCATTTTCATTATTTAACCTTCCGCCGCTGTGTGATTAGCCTCGTTACACTATTTATCCAGCATCTTAGTGAAGTCTTGCATGTTGTTCTAAAGCAAATCTATGCTGTTTATTCTGGAGGAACCAGTGCCCAGTCTCAGAGTCTTATAGTTCTTCTAGTTCCCATACTTTCCTACTTCAAGTTACCATATTTTTTTCCGAGTTCTCTAGCTCGTCTAGTGTCCATTCTCTCCTACTGACCCTTCTTTCCTGGTTCCTAATTGCGTTAGTTCGCTATTTTTTCCCTGTTCCGCTAACTGTCTACTTCTCATACATGCCCCAGTTTATAACGGTTCCCCTACATTTCTAGATTTTTCTACTTCTCAATGCTCTACTGGTTCCCACAAATGTCTATAGTTCTCCTAGTTCCTCTAATTTCCTAGTTAAACTAGGTCCCATATTTTCCTAGTTCCCAAAGATCAATTATTCTAGCTCCCCTACCTTCCCAGCTCTTTAGTTCCCCTACCTTCCTTGTTCTCCTTCACACCTTTCTTTCATGGTCTTCCTGTTTCCTTACTTTTCCACACTCTCCTAACACTCCTACTTCCTTGACATTCCTTCTTCTCCCAGCTTTTCTTTCTTAGTTCTCATAGTTTCCAAGTTTATCTGGTCCATACAGTTCTCTTATCTCCCCCAGATTCCCAGTTCTCCTATCTTCTTAGTCCATCCAGTTTTCTACCATTTATCTGCTTGTGACCATTCTGACATTTAGAACAGGATAAATAAAATAAAGATTAGACTCGGCTCTTACCTCTGGATTCCTCTGGCTCCTGTGTGTTTTATTTCTTCTATTCACTTTTTAAAGAGAGAATCTTTTATAGGATTTTCATTGAGTGAGTGCTTCATATTTCCTCTGAAGACTCCAGGAGACACCACCTGAGGCCACACTTTCATGAGCCTGTGAAGCTCGTCTGGGTCCCTGAATCGGTTAAAGCAGATAGAAGCGCTGAGATCTTGAAAGGATTGTGGGAATGAACTGAATCGTCCTTAATCATAATCGCTGTGATATTTTATAACTAGAAAGCAAATTCACAATACCTCATGCATGGGAACATCTCTGTCGTTCGGTATAAATCCATTTCTTTTTTTCTTTTAGAAACCGTAATGTATTTTTCCATCAGCCCGAGTTTGAGAAGATGTTCTACTCTACAGGTTTATTATGTGGCAGTGCTACAGCTTGACAGGTTTGGGTTTCCGTAGTGAAATTTTCATCATTATAACAAATGATATTGTTTAAATTCAGAACAGTTCATTAATAACAAGCTTGGGTGGCAGCATCATAAAAGAAACCTGTCTGAATTTTTGGAACAAATTCCTCTGGCTCCGCAGCAGCAGCAAGGACCAATTAGGAAGCAACTCAAATGGAGTCGACAGCAAATATAGAAGCACTTAGCGCAGATAACAACCACCCAGCTATTAAAACTGACAGACGGCTAGTCATCTCGAGTTAATTGGAATTGTAGCGGTTACTCGTGTGTGTCGTGAGTGAACAGACGTGCAAGCGGTGCTGATGAAGGAGAAAAGCACAAAACAAAATAATACAGCTGCTGTTTGGCTGCGTTTATAGCCTGCAATCGTCACATCAGGACCATAATCCATCTCCTCTTTAACATGTCGGATTAAAACGTAATTTATTTCAACTATAAATGATGAAAAGTTTTGTGTTTGTACCGAGCAACATCTGGTTAATGGCAACCGCCGACTCCGAATCCATCAACAGGCTCCAAAACTCTGCCTCTTTATTTCCAACCTTCAATAACACAATCAACCAGACGAGCTATGAGAGTGAGCATCATGTAGAACCACTCTAAAGAAGTGTGTGTGTGTGTGTGTGTGTGTGTGTGTACACACTCTCCAATTTGACTAAACCCGAACCAGAACCACTATAATCAAAAGATAAACTAGAACAAGAACTAGAACTAATACCACAATGAGAATCACAGCCAACAATGGGAACCATAACAAAACTAAAATCAGAGCCAAAACTAGAACCAAAATCAAACCATAAACTAGAACCAGAATCAAAATAAGACCCAGAACTAAAATAGAACCAGAACCAAAATTAAAAACCAGAATAAAATCCAGTATTAAGGAAGCAGAAGCAAAAAAAGAACTTCAAGTCAAAATCAGAACCTAAATACCTAAATCCAAAACTAAAATCATAACAAAACTATTATTAAAATAATAACCAGAAATAAAATTAAAATCCAAATCCAGAATTAGTATTAAAATCAGAATGAGAGCAAAAACTATATTTCACATGGATTTCCTCACAGCATACCTCCGGTGAGGAAATCCAAAATGGCCGACAAGACAGAAATAGAACTAAAATAAGAACCGGAACTAGAACTACAGTCAGAACCAATACAAAAATCATTAGACGCAGAACCAGACCTCTAACAAGGCAAAAACAAATGTTTTTTTAAAGATGAAGTCCTGGAGCATGTAACTTTCCTTCAGTTGATTGTGTATCTCTCAGCGCAGTGCCGCGTCATGCTGTTTGTTCTCACTGTTGTTAAACTGCACTGACAGAGAGCCTCGGGAAATGTCAAGCGCAATTAAACTCTGAGACGCAGAAACAGGTGAGCAGAATTTATTCATCACCTGGAACAAGGACCAATGAAGGTCAAAGTACAATGACAAAGTCCTGCAGCAGGATCAGAGCGAAATAATTCACATCAACAGAGGAAAGGCAGACAATGCTCCGAGCACAAAACAA
>NC_071272.1:9182500-9272500 GCF_023375685.1 Ictalurus furcatus
CTAACACACACACACACACTAACCCACGCACACACTCTAACACACACACAATTACACACACACTAGCACACACTAACACACACACTAACACATACACACACACACTCACTAACACACACACACACACTAGCACACACACGCACACTAACACACACACACACACTAAAACACACACACAGTAACACACGCACACTAACATACACACACTAACACACACACACGCACACTAACACACACACATACATACACACTAACACACACTAACACACACACACTAACACACACACACACTAACACACGCACACTTACACACACACACTAGCACACACTAACACACACACAAACACACGCACACTTACACACACACACTAGCACACACTAACACGCACACTAACACACACACACACATACACACTAACACACACACACACACTAACCTACACACAATTACACACACACACTAACACACACTGTGTGCTACACACTAACACACGCACACGTACACACACACACTAGCACACACTAACACACAAACACACGTACACTTACACACACACACTAAAACACACACACAGTAACACACGCACACTAACATACACACACTA
Source organism: Ictalurus furcatus (assembly GCF_023375685.1). NCBI lineage: Eukaryota > Metazoa > Chordata > Actinopteri > Siluriformes > Ictaluridae > Ictalurus > Ictalurus furcatus. The sequence continues at coordinate 9,183,106 of NC_071272.1, forward strand.
ACACACACACACGCACACTAACACATACACATACATACACACTAACACACACTAACACACACACACTAAGACACGCACACACACTAACACACGCACACTTACACACACACACTAGCACACACTAACACACACGCACACTAACACACACACACACACACACTAGCACACACACACTAACCCATGCACACACACTAACACACACACACACACTAGCACACACACACACACTAACACACACACACACACACTAAAACACACACACAGTAACACACGCACACTAACACACAGACACGCACACTAACACACACACATACATACACACTAACACACACTAACACACACACACACTAACACACGCACACTTACACACACACTAGCACACACTAACACACACACAAACACACGCACACTTACACACACTCACTAGCACACACTAATACACACACGCACACTAACACACACACACACACTAACCCACACACTAACACACACACACACTAACACACGCACTTACACACACACACTAGCACACACTAACACACACACTAACACACACACACTAAAACACACACACACAGTAACACACGCACACTAACACACACACATACATACATACTAACACACACTAACACACACACACACACAAACACACACACACTAACACACGCACTTACACAGACACACTAGCACACACTAACACACACACACATACACACACATGCAAACACACACACAAACACACACACACACACTAACACACAAACATACACACACTAACACAAACACACACACACACACTCACTCACACACACACACACACACACAAGAAAATCAGCACCAAAAAAACTAGTTAAAAATTGGAATAAACTAAGACGGTTAGGTTTGAGTTCGTGATCAGTTTCTCTGACCGACATCATCAATTTTAATAACCAGTAAGTGAACATTTTAATCTGTGACATCATCACAGAACAGGAAGGGAAGGCGAAACCTTGTGACATCATCACAAAACAGGAAGTAAAATTTTAAACTCATCTTACATCACTCTGATAACCGGAAGTGGAAGCGAAAATGTATAAAAAATAATGAAGTAAATAATATTGAAAACTTGAAAGAAAATAAATAAATTTTATACATTTATCTTTTTTAAATGTAAAGTAAATTTCACACTCTGGAAGTGTAAAGACAAAATACAGCATCAACGCTTTTCTTCAGTTTATAATAAATATAATAATAATAATAATAATAATAATAATAATAAGTAATATATAATAAATCTGATATAACTGCATTATGAAGCATCACAATCAGTTTATAAAATGATTTATATTTATATCATCTTTATAACGAGTTAAAGCATCCTGTCGTGTCACTCGATTTCTCTATCGCTTAATTGCCACCTTAGTCTCTATTCTTGTGTGTGTGTGTGTGTGTGTGTGTGTGTTTTAGATTACACTCCACTCAATCAATAATGAATGAAGCAATTAGCTCGAATTATTAAGCATCTCGTGAAGCTGCAGTTCTCCAATCCATCATGAGTGTGTGTCCGATTAATCAGACCTCCTCTCGAGACTCGGGCCAATGGCTCTTCTATCACACACACACACACACACACACACACACAAAATGTCCTCACTAAAGAAAAAGTTGTTTAAAGGAGAAACAGCTTTAATGATGTCCTTATAGATGTTATAAAATGTGTTAGCTAACAAACGTGTGTGTGTGTGTGTGTGTGTGTGTGTGTGTGTAAGTGCCCTTACATATCAGAGGGTGCTCGCTCCTTTTTCGATAATTATCCATGACACAATTTTATAATTAGCTTTAATAACATCACCATGGCCACAAATAATCCTCTCTGATTGGCTGTGAGTCATTTTCCTGCAGTACATCAGAATGCCTTTGAAGTTAATCCAATCAAATCCTTCATAACAGCTTTAATCTGATACAGTGTAACCATGACAACAAATGTAAATAAAGTGTAAATAAACATACTTCCTGTTTCCTTTCTACATGACATTTCCTGTTTACTTCCTGTCTCTTTTCTATTTTTCATGTTTACTTCCTGTTTCTTTTCTACATGACATTTCCTGTTTACTTCCTGTTTCATTTCTACATCAAATTTACTGTTTACTTCCTGTTTCCTTTGTACATCATGTTTCCTTTTTATTTCCTGTTTCTGTTCTGCATCACCTTTCTTGTTTCCTTTCTGTTTTGTTTTTACTGCATGTTTGTTTCACTGTAAAGTTTGAAGCCGACTTAAAAAGCTTGTACAAAACTTATGAAGTGAAATTTAAATAAATTTTAATATTTACACCCTTAAGTAAACTTTAGATATTGAAATGAACCTGAGCATCAGATTGACTCAGTTATATGACTAATGATGTATTTAAGTCTCTTCACGCATGTTCTCGGGGTGTTTATTTACAGGATATCTACTGTATGAAGTCACTGGTCTGAATCAGAAACGATCCTTCTAGAGGACATCGTGTGTTATTTTTCTCTCCATCGTAACTAAACAGGTGTAACGAGAAGCTTGTTAATGGTTCAGCTGACATAGGACGATTGACGCAGCCCTCATCTGCATATAGATTAACCCGTCTTTATTATCACAGCAGCGTCTCCTCACTCGGCTTTGTGGAAGTGCTTGGCCTTGATGTGTTTTAACACGAATTTACTTCCTGTTTCCCTCCTCTTTTATGTTTCTATTCAACTTTTTTTTCCTGTTCCTTTTCACTGTTCTTTCTACTTTCTACTTCCTATTTACTTACTTATACTGTTTTAAAAAATTATAAAATATTCAAACATTATAGTCAAAGGTCATGATTTATCTCAGAAATAAGCTATTAAACCAGATGTTTCCTTGGAATTCCTTTTTTTTAAGTGTTAAGAGACAAATCCTTTGACGCTTTTAAGCGAATTAGGATCATTACATATAAAACAACAGTTTCTAGTTAACTGACCATCTGAGGAACAGCGTGTGGAGGAAGAATTATAGACTAATATTCAGAGTGGGCTGTAAAATAAGGAGATAACAACTCAAAATAAGGAGATATTAAGCTGAAATAATGAAATATTTAGTTGAAATAATGGCAAAACAGCTTGTGTTTCAGGGCTTCCATACAGCTGATGTAGAATATTTTACTGTTGCCTGAATGCGATATTGATGCTGCTGCAGAAATGTTCTCGCGCCATCGAGAAGCTGCCAATTACCGTCAACCAATTAGCTCTCTCCTGACCTTTCTGTGCTCCGCATAACGACAGTCGAAAAGCGTAACGTTCAGCCGCTGACATTCTCCTGTATAATGAGGAAAAATCTCCAGCATGAGTTTCAGGAAGAGGAAGCGATAATTCAGAATCCACCAACAAACCCTTTACCATCACCGTCACTCTTCATTCTGAAACCAGCACCGAAAGATTTGACTGGCTGAGAGCTTAACATTACGTTACTTGGTGTGAATCATGGACTCCATCGCACCGGGTCTTAAATTAATATGAACGTTCATAATAATAAATTTTTTTTTAAAAACTGGAGATTAATTTATCTCAGATTAATTTAGCTGGCTAACAGGAAGGAGTTAATTCACGAGTTACCCTGTTTACTAAAACTAGTTTGTGAGTTTACTATGTTTACTTTAAAACTTTGTGAGTTAGCCTTTAATTTACTATAAATCTAATTCATAACGTTTATATGACACAGAAACTGAATCACTGAACTGATTCTGATTCAGTGAGTGAGTTAAATGATTCAATCGCAGTGGATCTTGGATTCAGCTCATGTTTAGCTTTTCAGACAAATACAGATGACAATGTTAACGCTAGATTTTATACAATGTTCTGTTTTATAAGGATTTGTAGACATTTGGAGATATTAACCTGGTAACAGTAACGCAGCAGAAACGCCACACGGCGTTTAGTTCGGACTGACCGCGTCGACCGATTCGTCACCAAAGAATCAATTGAACAGAATGATTCATTCACTACTACAGTGTGTATGTTTACATACAGCAGAAATCTGGTTTTGTGAGTGTGTGTATGTGTGTGTGTGTGTGTGTGTGTGTGTGTGTGTGTGTGATGAGTTATAAAGGGAGCTCAGAAATAGACCCAGAAATGGAGGAAGTTGAGGAAAGCGTGAGACTTCAGCGCTGTAACTGAGTTAATTGAGTTTGGCACTGAGACGTGTGATTAACAGTCTCGACTATTTCAGAGCCGGAAAACTTCACCCGCGATCTGTTCGTATAAATATATAAATATATCGTATAAATTATTTTTGGAGCAAAACGCACATTAAAATAGCGAGCAGCTGACGCTAACTCACACCTCACCGCTAACGCTAATGAGAGTGTTTCAGTTTTTTTGTTCATTAAAGATGCTGTAATGCTAGTTTATGTTGATGTCAGGTTCGTTCTGATGCTCAGTGTGTGTTGAGATTTTAAAATGTCAGAACGGCATGAGTGTTATGATTATGCTTTTCTTTTTCCACTCCTTCTTTCTCTTTCTTACTCTATGTATTTCCTTCTTTCATTATTAAAATTGTATTGTTTATCAGCAGCAACTCTGTTCCTTTTATCCTTCTTTCATTATTGTATTTTGGGGGGTTTGTTTTATTTATTCATTTACTTACTTATTTGTTCTTGTTTTTAACTTTATTAATTATTTATCTACCAACCCATTTTTCTTTCTTCTTACTTTCTTCCCTTTCATTTATTTATTTATGTTTGTTTGTTTGTTTTCTAATGTTACCCTGACAACCACTGTCTGATCATCACTGACTTTAGCTAATTTAGCTAGCTATGTAACTTAGCACACAGGTTCTCTAGGCAAAAGTGTCCGGTGTACTACATTGTCATCCTCTAGTAATTTGCATATCAGTCTGTGATTGGTTCAAAGCTGTGGAGTTCAACGTAGCCCCGCCCCTAATCAGTTTTCAAAGAGGAGTTAATCATTTAATCGTCACGCTGAGGTGTTCACTTTACACTGGTCAATAGTCAGGTTTCCTGTAGGTTGCCATGGTTACCCTGTTAGCTTCTAGGTAGTTTACATGCTAGTTCTTCAGACGTGTAAGATTACTTTATATGCGTACAGATGTGTCTTATCTGTTTAATTCGCAACGCGATAAAGTAGTGACTGTTTTACACAGTATTTAAAAACTCACTCTCACTCCTATTGGTCATCAGCTCGTCACTTTGCAAAGCTTTCATTTGCATAACTTCACTTCACGTAAACTCGCCTCCTGTCTCAGTACATCGCTGCTTAATTAATAAAAATTAATGACTTCCTGCAGTTTTGTCGCGTCACTGCACCAGCTAGAGGACAAAAACAAAAACATCAGGTCTTTTAGTTTAGAGAAAAATAAAGTTTACAGCAGAATCCAGCTGTGATTTTTTTTCTCCTCTGAACTCAAGAAGAAGAAAAAAACATGAAAAGAAAAAGATAAGGAAGAATGAAGAAGGAAAACTCGTTAGGGATCTAAACGAGATTATGTGCTGGAATGAAAGCAGGTATGAGAGAAAAGCTGAGGCGCCTTTATTACCTTTTTTCCACACAGCAGTGCAGAAGATTAATATCTGAAACTCTGGCTGCTATTACTGCCGAGCAAATGCAATTCCCCTAGAGGCAGAGTCCAGGACTGCATTCAGGACACGACCCGAGACGCAGAAATGGGTTTCTCTCTCTTTCTCTCACTAATATCACACACTCCATGAGCCGACAGACTCGGTGATGAGAGGACACGTCTTCTGGATGTTTCTGAGAAGGAACAGGAGAACAAACACAAAACACCGCCAGGCTGAGACAGAAAAATACACCGGCACTGATCTGTTTCCCAGAGCAGAGACATTACTGAGAGGAACGACCTTCATCTGACCTCTAAACACATTATTACACTGAGTTATAATAATAATAATGATGATTTTCTAGTGCACCTGTCATGCATGCAAAATGCTTCTCAGTGTTAAGCAGTGAAATCAAACAATAAAAACAAACAATAATAACGCAACAAACAAAAGCAGTGTGAGAAAAAAAAAATTTCATAATAACAACAATAATAATAATAATAATAATAATAATAATAATAAATGTGTAAAAAAAAAACCTCACAGTTGTGATGAAATTACGTTATGCTTGTTATGAGATGGGCGTGTCTTTGACGCCATATATGGACTCACATTAGCTTATATTAGTGAGTAGCTAGCATTACAATTTAAAACTAAACTAAACTAAACACCAAGTTTTGGTGAAAAAAAAAAGATCTGTGAAACTCTAGATACATATCAGACAATACCAATTACTTTCTGCTTCCTATTTCCTTATATATTTCCTTGTAAAGCCACACCCACATTCCCAAATATGGTCTGAAGGGATGTGCTCAATGACCTGTCTACAGATCTCTACAGTGAAATATGGCCGTGGAGTTACTCAGCGCCCTTGATTAAGACCCTAAACCATCAGATTTGGGATTGGAAACCAGATTCTGTCGAAATATTCCAGATGTTTAGCATAATGAAACTTCTTATTTATTTCTAATTCTATTTGTTTTCAGGTTCACATACCAGAAATAAATCCGACGTGACATTACCATCAGCGTGGTTTTGAGTTAATCTGCGTGAGCATGTTTTATCCTTAATTCTGAGAATCAAGTGGAAGCCTCTTTAATGTTTGTTTAGAATTAAGGCTAATTTGCATATTTAAATGAGTTCTGTGTTGTAATTAAAACACCATGTGATGTGTAATGATGCTAAAACTGTGGGTTTCTAAACAAATCACTGATTTGTGAGTCATGTGTCAATTTTAATCTGAACACATACACACACACACATGAACACAAGTTATGAGTTAAATTATACAGGGGAGGGGTGTGTAGTTTCCTCTCACTGATGTTGATGTCAAGAGTGAAATCGATTAGTAAATAATATAATTGATACATGTGGATCTCTCTCTCTCTCTCTCTCTCTCTCTCTCAGTGGTGAGTCTTAGATTATAAACTTAGTCCTTCTTAACATACTGTATCTAAATAAAATGAGAAGTGTATTATCATCTTTAATGTCCAAGCTCTGCCTTCAGACGTTTGGCCACACCCTCTACCTGACTGATACCTCTAGCCTAATTGAGTACATTTGTGATATCTTGAACATTTCTTTTTCCAGAATGTTCTTTAAGATCCTAGTAAACATTGTTCTGAATTGTGTAACAGACTGTACATTAGCATGTTTCTCCGTGTTAGATTATATGAGGAAGGCCCGACTGGTGGCTTATAGATGAGCGTCATAGCAGCGCACTAAATCAGCCACCAATAACATGAGCATAGAATGTTAGGTGTTCTAACACTGCATATCTCACGACCAACTCATGACCAAAGAATTCCTTTTGGTCTATAATAACAACAAAGCCGGCTTTATCCTCCTGGGATTTGAACTCCTGACCTTGTCGCCACTAATTACTGACACAGCACTGAGTCCCACCTGTGTGCACAGGAGAGAGACCGTGTCTGTCCTTCATGTACAAACAAATCCAGCTAACAGATCGAACTCATCAACAAACACATCTCACACACACACACACACACACACACACACACACACACGCACAGCTTGCTGATTAGTTTCCGCCTTGATACACAAACTCCTGACCTTTCATTTCTTGCTCTCTCTACTCTCACACATTTACTCAGAATAATCACGAGAGAGCTGAGAGACAGATTTATTTATTTTTAACCAGGTTTTTATTCCTGCTCTGATGAGAGAAGCTGGCCCACTCTGCCCCCTGCTGGTACACCCTGTGAAGGAGGTTGGGGGGGAGGGGATGGGCGAAAGCACGAAAAACCCTGGGTCCGCCTTCTAGGGGGGCCCCTACTGATCACCAAGATTTTTTTGTAAATTTATTCTCTTTTTTAATAGCAAAACATAGATCATATGTCCATTCCAAATCATTTTATTACAAAATTGGTTTAAAAAAAATAATTACATCACAGGCTACTAAATGATGTGTTGCAGTTTGTTTACATATGTGTCATTTCCCTTTAGAACAGTAACAGTGTGATTACCGGGAGATAGATGTTGTTGATGTTGTTAGCCTTTGCTTGCCAAGAAGATATGAAAAATGAGAAAATATGAAAAGATATAAATCTGGGGCATGTAAACGGAGAGAGAGGTTGGAGGAACAGCAGAGGAAAAACTCTGTCACATCTAGTTGTGCCCCAATGATGAGCTGAGGCTGACAGACTTTCCTGCTGACGGTGCTGTTGTTAGCGCTTGGGAGGATGGAGATGCTAGCCAAGTGGTGTCCAACAACACTGAGGTTTTCCAGTCCTTATCAAACTCCTCTGCTCAGGAAAATATCAGTGGGGATGTTCAGGAGTAACAAAAAAGTCACGACGCAGATCATGTTTACGACATGTTTATGTCAGTGTTATGACTCAGTGTTGAGGTGAAAACTCTGAAGCTCCTGAAAACTGATCATCAGCTGAAAAAGTGACCAGGCTCCAAGACCATCCTGGAGATCAGGTAACAATTTCAGTGGCTTTCTGCAGAAAGACAGCTGAAGGATATGGAGCATTGAGGTTAATCCTGCGATAAGAGCTCCATTTTCTCCTCCTCTGTCTGTGTTCAGCTACCAATTAGCACCAGAATTGCCACAATCGAAACGTTTAAAGTGACGATGATGAAAACCGCCATGGAAGAAAAGCTTTGAGTACCAAAGAGTCTGAACATATTTACTAACTAGTGTCTTACAATACGAGATAACATTAGAAATAAATAACATCGTACCATCCACTTTGTCGTACCACCCTGTTACACACAAACACACACAGAGTGTTTATTATTTATATAATTTCCGGTTCTTTGAATATTAACACAATATATGTTAAAAATATATAACTATACAATATATATAAACTGATGGAACAGTTTAAAGTTATTTAGCTAACTGACTTAACATCACCCCAAAACACCAGCATCGATGTAGTTAGCCTACATTAGCTGCTCTGGCTAAACTAGCATGCTAGTTTAGTGCTAGAGTTTTATAGTAGCAGACACTGATGTTAGATGAAAGTTGGTTAGTTGGATAGATGAAAATACTTTCTTGTATGTTAGCTAATCCTCAGGAGATTGTCTCGTCCAGTCTGCAGCTTTATGTCATGTCCTGCTAAGCCGCTAAGACTTTCAGATTCTTTCCATTCCAGCTTTCTGAATGTCCAGACCGGACCGCCGGATCTCTGCAGCCAGACTGTCACTCTTCCTGCACACAAAATGCCAGCTTGTCAGATTCCGGAGACCGGTGCTGGCGTCTGCCTCCGTTTCCATCCTGTTTATTTTCCCTGCAGGAGCCATGAGCAGAAATCGATTACAGCCCAAATGTCACACGCGAGCAGAATGTGTAATTCGACTGAACGCTGATGTGTGCATGCTCGGCTCTTCTGCAATGACATTCATGGAGATGAACATCTGACAAGACGTGACGTCTCACCGGACCAGGGTAAAAAACCGTAAACGAGTCGTGCACCGTGTTTTCAACGAAACTTTCTGTTGAAGTTTCTGATCCTGAGTTGAGGAAGAACTTGAAGTTTGCACTTTAGTTGTTGTGTTTTGCTAATCAGTATTTACTGTCAGTACCAGTGGAGCTGCTCGGAGTTATAAAATTATTAATGATACTCCAGATACTCAAACAACAATGTATTTTAATTTATATATTATTACAGAACACCACAGCGTAATTTTTAATACGAGAAAAAACCTGCAGCTTGTCGTGTTAGTGAGAAACCGTAAAGAAGCCTAAACTCCTCCGTCCTGAAGATGTCGAAAAACTTACAGCTTTTCCTCTGACTGTTACATGGTGCTGACACTGGAGACTTTATTCATCTTAAATAAAGATCTCTCCATGAACAACACGAAAACGGCCTCCTGTGTGTCTGTGCTCCGCCCACCGTGGACTAAATTCCCTACACTGGTGGAGGATGCGGGCACTGAGCGCAGACTCACCCACTTAAATATTTAAAAGAAAAACCACACGTTAAAATAATAATAATAATAATTTTAAAAAAAAATCAATAATTCGAGTGGATAGAGAGATGGACATGGGGAACATGGACCCCACGCTACAGCGCCTCATGGAGACTAGCCTCCCCACCATTCCGGCACCCTGGCCAAGAAGCCCAGCACCTTCTCCCCTGCCTGACCCCAGAAGACGACATCGAGACCTACCTCGAGACCTTCGAACGGGTCACCCACCAAGAAGGCTGGGGCATGGAAGCCTGGCCGCGCATCCTCGGTCCGTTGCTCTCCGGAGAAGCCAGCACCGCCTACTATGCCCTCTCTCCAGAGGACGCGGCGGACTACGGAGAGGTAAAGAAAGAGATCTTGGCATGGTATGGCAGAACTCCCTACCGAGCGGCAGCGGACTTCCATCGGTGGAGCTACCGGCCGGAGGCCCAACCCCGTGGTCAAATGAACACCCTCCTGCACCTCACCTAACGGTGGCTCTACCCTGACCAATGCACTGCCACCGAGGTGGCAGGAAAGGTGGCCATGGACCGGTTCCTGAGAGCTCTGCCGCCCCCAGAGCGCCGAGCCATGGAAATACGTGCACCTGAAACCCCCAAGGAGCTGCTAACTGCCCTAGAACTCGCCCTGCCCCTTTTGGAGTTCGGCCGGGATGGGCAGCAACCCCATAGCCTGCCTGGAAGGGGGCCGATCACATCGGCCCGACCGCCAGCGCGCTGCCGAAGGAAAAGAGGTCATCCAAAACCGCCCCACCTACGGGACACCCCAGGAGGAGTCCAGTCCGATGAAACTGGATCGGGGGACGCCGAAGGAGGATCAAGACTCCGGGCCTACCGGAGGGGGCCCCCACACTCCAGACCCGCCGAAACCAGCCCAGCAAAGGAAGGAGGCCCCAGCCCGGCTGGCCTACGTGGCCCGGGGCAAGAAGAATGCCCCGGCAGAAGGTAAGTCACACACACCCCCTAACCCACTGTCGTCTGTATTTCAACAGGTGAGCCGGCAGGGGAACATCGGCCGGGAGCAGAAAGAGGATGACCGCCTGAAGCATTGCTGGGTCCAGGTGCGGCAGATTGATGGTGTCGACCAAAACCCAGAACACAGGCTACCCACCTCCTACTTTCTAGTCAGGGGAGGTCTGCTATACCACCAAACCCAGTGCAGAGGGGAAAACGTGGACCTCCTGGTAGTCCCCAAGACCCGAACCCAAACACTGTTGCACCTGGCCCATACCCATCCGCTCAGGGGCCACCTGGGGGCCGGAAACACCAGTGAAAAACTGAGGGACCGCTTCACCTGGCCGGGGATGGATGCAGAGGTCCGGGCCTTTTGTCAATGGTGCCCTCAGTGTCAGCGTACCACCCCCAGGAAGCCCCCACCGGCGCCCCTGATCCCACTTTCCATCATCAGCATCCCCTTCGAAAGGATCAGCATGGACCTCGTAGGGCTGCTCCCCAAGTCCACCCAGGGCCACGAGTACATACTCGTCATCGTGGACTACGCCACCTGGTACCCCGAGGCAGTGCCACTATGCAAAGCCACCTCCCGCAACATCGCCAGAGAACTGGTACTCCTGTTCAGTCATGTGGGGATCCCAAAGGACATTCTGACTGACCAAGGTACACCTTTTGTGTCCAAACTAATGTCTGATCTGTGTCAGCTGTTACAGGTGAAACACCTCAAGACGTCTGTCTACCACCCGCAAACTGATGGACTGGTCGAGAGATTCAACCAGACGCTAAAACAGATGTTGCGCTGGGTGGTAGACGAGGAAGGAAGGAACTGGGACCTCTTCCTTCCCTATGTGCTCTTCGCCGTCCGGGAGTGCCCCCAGGCGTCCACGGGCTTCGCCCCCTTCGAGCTCCTCTTCGGACGGCGACCTTGAGGACTGCTGGACGTGGCCCGCGAAGCGTGGGAGGAACAACCGTCCCCATTCCGCTCGGTCATCAACTACGTGCAGGAGATGCAAAAGAAGATTGACCGGTAACCCCGATAGTTCTATAGACAGATCTATAGATCTATAGGCAGACAGACAGACAGATAGATAGATAGATAGATAGATAGATAGAAGAAACAGGCAGTGAGACAGACATATAGATAGATAGATAGATAGATAGTGTGGCGACAGGCCGATGGCCGGCGCACAGGAAGCAAAGACTGCTCCTCACGTGACTGCCGGGGTGGCACTGAAGAGACAGCTCCGCTTCAGCGACACCAATGTTTTGGACGGCCAGAGAGCACGTGGCGGCAGGGCGGGGCGGGGCCGCTGACACACCCACGGTTCGTGAATGGTGCACCGCGCGGAAGAATCCCACCATCCAGCAGGCGAGGGGAGAATATAAAAGGACAATATTCCACTCGCAGAGGGAAGAGAAGTATCCCAGAGCATGTGTGCAATTCTCTGGCGTGTTTTAGGTGATTTCTTTGCGACGCGTGCATGACTGCTAATCGCTGTTGTGTGTTTTCTGGTTTCAGACGAATCCGACGCAAGTGGAGGTACCACCCCGGCCGTAACCACAGACGGTTGAGACCCTCACCGCCCGATCACACTTCAACACACACACACACACGCGCACCCGCACTCCCCCCACCGACCATCTTAAATAAAGATTCCTCCACGAACAACACGAAAACGGCCTCCTGTGCGTCTGTGCTCCGCCCAGCGCGGACTAAATTCCCTACAATAAATAGAAGGATAGATAGATAGATAGATAGATAGATAGAAACAGGCAGAGAGACAGAGAGTTAAATAGATTATGCTGAATGTTGCTATTAAAATATCAGTAAAACAGAAAGGTAATACAGGCATCCAGAATCAACCACCATCTCTCTCACACACACACACAGAGGACATATCGAGCATGATATTGATTTTTAACACTTCACTTCATCTTCACTTTCTTTCCGTCTCCACGATGCGGACGTCTAAAAGCCGAACTCTGTCCCGCGTGAAGAATAACGCTCACTCTTACTGTATTTATCTTATTTTAGTATGAATGGCTGATGTATTAACTCTTTATATTCCACAGCCTCAGTAACATGACAGTCTTGATGAGGATTCGTGGCAGGTCTCTCTTTATAAGCACGCTTTTTTTTTAGATTGAAATCTCTATATGATGAACTTGGCCCTGAAATAAAGGTTTAAATAAGTAATGAGTAAAATCAGAAGCTGAAGGGTAAAGACACACCCACAAGCTGCTGGGATTTTCAGAGGGGAAACCTAAAGACATGAATTCATCACATATCTCTTCTCTTATCAGGTGAACCCTCTCTCACCCCCCGTGGTGTTGTATAATTGGGTTCTGCCAGAATGGGTTGTTCTTTGATCTCACACTGGCCCAAACCAACTGGAAGAAGCAGGAGACATGAAGGGACGCGAGCTGTTTATTGCTTTTCCCCGGTGGCAGGATGTCATCCAAACTTCATCAACCAAACTGAGCCAAGTCCTGAGAGGAGGAACATCTGAGTGCCAACTGAAACCCCCCACCTCAAACCTACTCACCTCAAACCGCCCTTCACCTCAAACCCTGCCCACATCTAACCCCTCCCACTTCTAACCACTCCCACTCAAACCCCTCCCATTTCTAACCCCTCACACATCTAACCCCTCCCACCTCAAACCTACTCACCTCAAACCACCCTTCACCTCAAACCCCTCCCACCTCAAACCTCTCCCACTCAAATCCCTCCCACATCTAACTCCTCCCATATCTAACTCCTCCCATATCGAACCCCTCCCACCTCAAACCTACTCACCTCAAACCACCCTTCATCTCAAACCCCTCTCACATCTAAACTCTCCCACATCTATCTCCTCACACATCTAACCCCTCCCACCTCGAACCCCTCGAACCCCTTCCACCTCATTTTAAAACACAAATGTGCTATGACACCAGTTTGTCTGTAAGGGATTTGGTGGCTTTGTGGTAAAACCCTTTCTGCTGAACATGGCAGTTGCTGGTCTGAGTCCAGATTGTCCCAGTACTTTGTATGTTAGTTGGAAAAATGTAACTGGTAGTGGTGTAAAAAAAAAAATTAAACCAAGATGGTGCACGACTTCCCCGGTTCAAGTCTGTGGACAGGATCTTGTAGCTCATGAGGTTGAGAAGTTGCTATGGTTCAAACCCCAGCCAGGAGTCCAGGATGTGAGGGTAGGAAGTGGCAGGATGAGCATTATGGAAGGAGGGCATGACACGGGAAGGGGGTAATATCTGCGCAGCTGCCCCCAGCAGTATCTGGAGATGAAAGGGGTTATAACACTTAGAGAGTGATTGTCACCTGAGCTCTTACATTGGTCCCAATATTATACAAAACAAAACTGACACTCACACTCCAAGCATCATAACTCCTTTCTTCTCCAGCAACTTCTCAACCCAGACGCAACGCTCAGACACGTGAGCAACAGGATCTCAAACAAGCAACGTGTTTTATAGACTTTTTCACCTTCATATAACTAAGTAAACTGCACAAACCTGGAACGAGGGACATCATGTACCGACTTGGTTTCATTTTATTATTTCATTATTTTTTGTTTTATTTCATTATCTTTTGCTTCATCGATATATCTATATTTATATTTTCTGAAATATTATTACTTTTATGTTATTATCAGTTATCAAACAACTTCTGTATCAGAATCATGGACTTGGTTCACTTCTAAATGTTAACCGTCGTAACCATTTGTGATTGAAGTTACTAAACTTTATCAGAATAGAAATGCAGCGACACCATGAACGGTCCGTAATATTTTCTCCTTCACTCCTATCAGTATTGTGTGTGTGTGTGTGTTGTATTTGTGTTTACTGCTGTATGTTGACTGATTGTAAACTCCAGAGGAGTTTAATAAGCTAATAAATGTGATAATAAATCATAAACGCAGTGTGATGTGAAGGACGAGGAGTTAAACTGATTAGAAAAGCAATCTCAGTGTTTCTGTACCAGCTCTGGGAGAAATTACACTTTTAGTCGTTTAACTTTCCTCTGAAAAGAAAGACACAAATGTATTATTTATTCTCGCCGTAATTTAGTTCACTATGGGGCAGAAAATGAGAAAATAACAGCAGCCGAGGTTTCTCTCTATCTGGGGAATTTAGTCCTGCTGTTTCTTTTTTCTTTATTAAGAGAGGAAAAAGACCTGAGTTTTGTTTTATTGACTTTTTGCTTCATATTACATTTAATACACTGACACATTTTATTAAAAGTATATTGGAAAAATACTCAAAAGTGTCCGGCTTCAGATTTGTTTCCAGACCAAATTATTATTTACATTTTTAAAGAATATATATCAAATATCATAAACTATATCAAAGTAATGAGGTCGGAAACCATAGGAATTAAACGATGACTGGGATGATCAACAATTTTGAAAAGAATCAATAAACCAGGACAAATCTACTGATAATTTTTTCATTATTATTTTTATTAACCCTATGTATTCAGTAGTTATGTGAAGGACAGTATTTTAAAGACAATGATGCTTTCACATTTACACTTCATGTTCAAAGAGAAAATAAACCTCTTTGTCTTTAACACACACGCACACACACACACACACACACACACACACACACATTTTTTGTTTCTTAAATCAGGATGAGCTGATTAAGCTGTTAGCCTGCGGCTAATTTACTAAATGATGCTCTCTTGATTGTGTTAATAAGTGACCCGTCCACAACAACATTCAGGGTCGTCTCAGCGATGTTTTTTGTAGTTCATTGTTTTTAGTTCATCTTCTTTTTTTATGACAGTCAGACAGGTGAAACTTTTCTCCGAACTTCACTTTCTTGTCTCCTCTTTATTCTCCGCACACAGTTTAACCTTCACTCCTGATTTAACAACACGTCCACATCCATCTCTGCCACTTCTAAAGTCTGAAAACAGCACAGAGAACCGCTAACGACAAACTCATACACCGTTCAGCTGATTCAGTCTGTTGATGCAATAACTGGAAATCCTTGAATCTTAGCAAATTACTGCAAAAATATCCTGAATTTGTAGAATAAACTGTGAGATTATTACATGACAAATATATGATTAGTAAGCCTCGAACACAAGTGCAGGCAAACAAAACAACAACAACAACACCCCAACCAGTATCACAAAATGAGAATAAACAAGGAAGGATGTGGAGACGAGGCAGGACACAAGCAACAGAGACACAGGAACATGTGGACTTAAATAAGAAAGATAAACAAGGTGAAGCTGAAAACAAGTGGGCATATTAGAATAACGAGGCAATAGCGGTGGCTGCTGGGTAATGGAGTTCAAGGTGGCCATTTTGTGACGCTGCAATGCATTCTGGGAATCTGAGTTCATTGCTATAACCAGCGCTGGCGTGATGCAGATATTTGACTCATTTCAGGCTCCATCTTATTTTGTTTTGTGATATCGGCAGATCATTTTTATTCTTTCTAAAAAAAATACATACGGAATAATATCAATGGTATGAGACAATTTCAGGCTCTTGATGTCACACAGTGATTTTCTGAAAAACTGAA
This sequence comes from Ictalurus furcatus, assembly GCF_023375685.1. NCBI lineage: Eukaryota > Metazoa > Chordata > Actinopteri > Siluriformes > Ictaluridae > Ictalurus > Ictalurus furcatus. The sequence continues at coordinate 9,199,592 of NC_071272.1, forward strand.
CTTTTTAAAACTTTTTTTAAGTGACATTGTGAAGTTTTTTTTAAACGTCCATGTGATGGCATCCAGACGTCTGTAAACAGCGCAACTCAAACTTTATAAAACGCGATGTGGCGTTTTTATGCTACCTGCTAGCCTAGTTAGTGCTCTTATTAACGTTACTAGAGAACCGCGAACGGACAAACACTGCCTCGTTATTGATTTTTCACTGTTTATTCAGGCACATGATGATTGATGAGGACACAGAAAAGGTCTAAACAGAGTAAAAATGTCCACTGAGAATTTTTTTGTTTGATTTCAAGCAAAACCTCGACCTCATTACATCTACATTTTCCCGAGTTACTCGTTTAGATTAAAAATAAATCTGATTTGCGAGTAGAGATTGTGAGAAGCCAGAAAAGGCAAAATGATTCAGGTGAATATTGACTTGCTCGGCTCTTATGGCATGAATGCTGGATTTATTTGTGTAAGGAAATGTGGAAATGTGAGCATGTGAAGTGTCCTGAAGCTTTGATCCACAGACAGACATAAATTCAGTGGATAATGCCTGTTTTATTCTCCTCCGACCGAGTCTAATTAAACTCACCGCTATCTATAATTACATCTGTGCTCATTTGTGTAACAGAGAAAGTGAGACAGTCTGTCTTTCTCTCCCACTCTCTCAGTCTCTCATTTATTGTGTAATTTTTCATTACTCAGCTTTCTCAGTGTTATTGTTTACCCATCTGCTGTAACTGACATCCTGTGCCTTCATAGTTTTATGCCACCTGGGGACTTAAGCACCCCCCCTCCCCCTGCCCACCCCCCCACACACTTATAGAGTGTACATATAAAATAACTCCAACACAGGAGAATCATCTTCTGTCCTTCAGGTGTGATGTGTAGAGGCATGGCGTAAACCAAGGGCGTGGACGAGTCACATGACCCGCCCTGTAATCAGACTCAAATAACAACAAATTACAGGGTTCAGGTTGACTAACGGGGGTTGAGGCTTATAGCACGGGGTCTCATTATAGATAATATAATGATTATCTCACACACAAACACACACACACTTGCTAAAATCAGAAGCTTCTAGCCATGGACAGTCTCAATCCGGCCTGTCCTGCCCCACCTAGCTACACCCCACCCTGCCACGCCCGGCCCCACCCTAAACTCTGTCCCTAATGCTGAGAGTATCTCTATTATTGTCTTTAATTTATTTATTCATTTTCATATGGTTCATTTACATGTGATTCATTTACATGTGATTCATTTACGTATGATTCATTTACATGTGATTCATTTTCATGAGATTCATATTCATGAGATTCATATTCAAGTGATACATTTTCATGTGATTCATTTACGTATGATTCCTTTACATGTGATTCATTTTCATGTGATTCATATTCAAGTGATACATTTTCATGTGATTCATTTACGTATGATTCATTTACATGTGATTTATTTACTAATTTGCTTCTCTTTAAATCCAGTTTTAGACTGTGATATTACAAAGGTTTTTCCAGATTATTACTTGCTACACTGTATGAGATAACCCCAGTAAAATTGCCTGAATTCTATAATATAATTTGTTCACCATGTTAGGTATAAATCCTCTAAAAACAGATTCGCAATTAAATAACTTTACATCCTTCAAAGCATTGGCATGTTCTGCTTACTCTCACAATCCTCCAAACTCCCACACCCAAAGTCTCCATAAACAAACGAGATAGCAGTGTATCCTACAAAAACCGAACGTTGTCCACAATGTGAAAACAACTCGGAGAGTAAGCTGGACTAACCAACAAAATTACCAAGACTGATAAACAGTCTGCACACAATAATAAATATAATGTCCTTACCTTTTAAAGACTTGTAACAAATAATATAACAGTGTAGCACGTAAAGCCGAGGAGATAACACTAATAAAATTAAATAAACAAAAACTCTAACCCGGTCAGAGCCTCAAAACAGAGAAACACATTAATACAGAAGTAAATTTTAAGAGGAGTGAGTCCACAAAATCTAGGTGAAGTAATGCAACGACAATATATTCAATAAAAATCCGAATTCTGTAGAGCTGGAAGGCCGACTGCAAAAAATAAAAATAATAGAAGAGCGAAAAAGACTCCGCTGTGTAGGTGATGCAGTTCACCCCAATATCAAGAGTTTAACATAGTCTCCTGCTTCCTCCGCTGAAATAAAGTCCTTCTGAACACCGTTATATGTAATGCGAAGCCGAGCTGGGTGAAGTATTCCATAGCGAGCTCCCTCAATACCATGAAGTTGACGCCGAACCTCGTTAAATGCAGCCCGGGCCCGGGCGGTCTTGGCTGTGTAGTCAGGGAAAATGGAGATGGTCAAATCCCTCGCTTTAATCCGCTGGATCTCTCTCGCACGGCGTAAAAAACACAGTCACTGTGATAGTGGAATCTGCACACAATAGCTCGTGGTCGTTCACCAGGCTTGGGCTTCGGCTGAAGGGTCCGGTGAGAGCAGTCCAGAATCGGCTCCTTCTCCAGACCAAACGCCTCTTTTAACAAGGCCGCTACAGCAGCAGTTGTACAGGTGTCAGCGCCCTCTGGAACTCCCACTATCCTAACGTTATTGCGCCATGACCTCGACTCCAAATCCTCACATTTATTCTCTAATTGAGTCACGGTCGCAGTGAGAGACTCGATAGTAGTCTTCATATGAGCTATGTCATCGGTGCAACCGGAGAGCACGTGCTCCATTTCCCCAACAGTACCTTTCAGTGTTGATATGGTAGCATCGGTAGAAACTTTATCACTAGCCAGCTGTGTTTTCACGGCCTGCAGGTGAAGCTGGACAGTAGACAGCGCTTCCCCGAGAGTCTCCTGGAGCTTCTGGAGCTCCTTTTTAAAAATATCGGCGATGTCCTTCCTCAGTAAAGCCAGCAACTCAAGCCTGAGTGCGGTGAAGGCAGGGTCACCATGCGGCGATGTGGACACAGGGGGAGAAGGAGACTCGCTCACGGCGCACACACTTGGCCTCAGTCGTGTCTGAATGCTACCACGGGTTTTCGTGTTCTTTCCAGACATTTTAACGTACCACAAAGTTAAAATTGCAAACAAGGAAACAGAGTAGAATAAGTCAAAATATATTGTATGACCGAAAAGCGCAAATTAATTACAATTTTAATTGAAATCAGCAGGAGCCTCCAACTTCGCGTCTTACACCATCGAACTCCCGAATATCTCTATTATTAACATTTTAACTAATTTCACATTTGAGATTTACTGTGGATTAATTTAGAGTTTCTCATGTCAGGATGAGACCCCCCTCTATAACCGATGGAATGTGACCATCATAGAACCCAATGGGGATTCATTTCATCAACATGTTTACTGCTGTATAGATGGACGGCTAGCACAGAGAGGGGGCCAATACTTTATGCAGCATAACAGCTGGGCTACAGTCCTACACAATGACCTCTGTGATGGGTGGAGCTGATAAACCAGCTATCCAGCAGTAATCCCAGGAGAGAAAGTCCAATACAAGAAAAGTCAAATACCAGAGCACAGAGTTCACGACCTACGAGTTGGTCCATTAATCAGAGTGAAGCTAAAGAGCAAGAAGAAGAGCGAACCTAAAACCAGCACCAAGCTAGCGAGAAACAAGGCCACTGCGGTGACATGCCGCAACATGGCGTTAGATCTGAACTGAAACGTGGGCTGGAGTGAGTAAACAACACGGACAAGTGGAATATAATCTGGAGTGTGAAACAGGGACAAAGTGGAAAAACAAACAGCGGGACATGGAGAAGCAACCAAACCCCAGCCGAGCGGCGTGACCACATGAGACTGAGTAATTAATGAGATCACACAGGGACACAGTCAGGGTTTTAGATACCGTATGCCCGTTCTCAGCTTCATACGCTTCTCTTTCCTTCTCCGTGGGGATAAAAAACGCTGCATGAAGCTCAGCTCATATTGCACAAGTGATTATTATAGTCACAAAAAGTTACCAAAGAGATATCGATTTACTTCCACAGTCCATTTAGAGACTGAAAGTGGATATTCTGAGACGGTACACTACGGAGCAGGATATTTAGTCGCAGGATATTTGTAATGCTAACGTCTTAAACTGAACACTGTAATTAACATGTTGCATTGAAAAGAAATGACAGATCAGAGTATGTTACTTCAGGACACCTGAGCTTCCTCAACAAAATTTTAAACAAACTTCTGAAGGCTCCGCCCCTTCTGCTTGCTCTGTAACTCAGCTGTGACCCTCAGAGTGTAAAAAAGTGTCAAATGTACAACACTTCATGTCTCCAGATATTACTACAGAGGAGCTCTATATCTTTATCAACAGCTGTTCCAGGAATTTGTTAAAGAAACTCGTCTACAGTGATGTCGACTCGATTCTCAACTAATGAACTGATGCTGATAAAATAATAGAACAACCCTAAACGGGACTCGAATGGGGGGGGGTGGGTCTACTGGACTTTCCATCACACGGACACTTTAAACACAGATTATGAGCTGAGAGCTGACCTTCTGGACAAAAAAACAGCCCCACAGTGATGAGTAAAGAATGCCATCTAGGTCAAACTGGAACAAACGGCCCCTCTGATGGGGGAGGGGCCGGGGGGGATGGGGTCTGACATCTTTACTTTGCAATTTTACAAATCCAGTCTTGTGACATCTCGAGTGTGATACTTGAGGTTTAAATGCTGATGGTGATTTAAATATTAAAAACAAACCAAAAATAAAATCCTGTGTTAGTTTTACTCTAAGAAGACGATATTTCCCCCATTGTATTTATTTCACCTCATTGCCAAAGACTCTCGTCTAATAATGTATTCAATTATCTCTTCATATTTATTTTAAACACATCATTGCTTTTCATAAATAGATCATTTTTAGACGCGCATTTGCATCGCTGGAGAAACTCAGTTTCTGAGTCAGAGTTATACTACAGGGTGAAAACTATTCATTCATTCAATCGTTTAATTATCTCCATTTAAGACCTCGTGTGAGTGTAAACAGCTCATTGATTTCCAGAAGTGAGTCAGCAGTTAAAACCAGACCAGAGCATTAAAAAAAAACTGCATCATTTCAGACCCGGGGCATCGCGTCACGTCATGGCTCAAACTTTTCGCACTGGCAGCAAAGATAGCAAAGCGTTGGTCCTGCACTGCCGTCCTCAGCTGTATTTAAAGTTTAATATTGGAAGTTAAACAGGCTGATGATGCTGACAATGCAGCTCTCAGATGTTCAGCCACAGCGTTAATTCTCTCTGATCTTCAGCAGGACGGCAATCCATCAGAACTGAACTTCCGAACTCACCATCCGCCATCAGGAAAAACTCTACAGATCAATGGAGCTTCATGACATTCAAACCATCAAGGACAAACCTTTAAAGTCTAAACTTTAGCGTTCAACGGGTTTAAATCCTTTTGGGTGAAACAGACGGTCTTGGTGTAAAAAAAAAAAATTCTCCCCCATTTTATTTTAAAAAACAGCTGAAGATCTGAGAGGAAAATTTAAGTCAGTGCTCACATTACAGCAAAGTGTTATTGCATCATAAAGTATGAGGACCAATCAGGCTCAATATGCAAATGAAGGCCATGCATTTTCTTTTCTTTCATGTAGAACTCCGACATTAAATAATTTATTATTAAATACACAAAATATCTAATGGCTTCAGAGAGAGTTTTTAGGTGTCTCTCAAGTCAACAGTCAAAATTTTGTTCAATTACATTTCAGTCCAAATGGTTGGCTGAAAGCTGATTTCTGATTGGCTGAAACACTGCATTGTTCATAACACATGATGACATTAGACTACTGAACATTAATAAACTCACGGAAGTTCTGTGTTTGTGAAAGAATTTTTTTCTTTTTTTTTCCTCTCGCAACTTCAGTTTCCGGAAAACATTTTCCATAGCCCGCTAACTGCTAATTCAACTGAGAAACATCAACAATGCTACACGACTCTTGAAATTTACATTTTAAAATTTAAATATATTTAATGAAATTAAACTTTAGGAGTTGGTGAGAAGTCGTGAGAACACTGTTGCTAGGCAACTGGGACATACAGACACGGATATGGATACCAGGTGTATTACAGTAGCTAACTGCTCGTGTTTTTGCTAGTGTATATCTTTTATACAGCAGCATCAACATTTCTGTTAGACGTAGAAAGACTCTACACTTACCATCGACTTCTCTGAGTTCTGCAATAACAACAAACCTGAACTTTAAACGATCAGAAAGTTTCAAAACCAGGAAAATCAGCAGTTAGCATGTCTGCTTATTTTTATACCCTCACCGCTGTCTCACCCTGTGTATGCTCCTCAGATTGAAATAAATAAAATGCGATATAAATGAACTAATTATCTATTTAAGTACAGACAATTGAAACAAATGGCAGATTTGGACAAGAAAAAAATCCTCATACTGGAACTGTCAGGACTCAGGAACATGTTGATGCTCGACAAGAGCACAACGAGGAACATTTTTACCGTGACGTTACTTCAGAGCCTGAGACGGTACGACATTACTACGTATTGCATCAGTGTCCAACAGACTGTCTCCACATGGACATCAGCAACACGCTGTGTTTACAGAAAGACAAAACTAGGACAAGCTAATTCTGCTACGGGGAAAACCTCGACATGTTCCTGATGATGGGATTCTGCCTGCTGAAGGGCGGATATAACGGTCAGACATCAGGATTTATATTTTATCCAATAAAGATCTGAAACACACCAAAAAACATTCACGTAGCTATTTATCTAGCGCTCATTCCAATAAACAAAAACAGCTCAAAACATCTCATTGTTCATTTTAGAACTGACCTAGCCTTTATTATTTATCACACTATTTCCTGCCACATTATTTTACATCCCTTTTATATTTTGATAATTATTATATTTTTATTCAATCTTTTTAAAAAACTCTTAATTAATACATTATTATATTTGATATATTCTATATATTCTATATATATATATATATATATATATATATATATATATATATATTCTTGATATATATATATTCTTGATATATATACATTCTTTCTGTCACAGTTATTTTTTATTGCAGTGTAATTTATTGCATTGTTATTATTTGCCTATTTTACTATTTTATTTGTGATGACCATTGAGAGTTTATTAATTTATTAGAATGAATATTATTTTTATGTTTACGTTTGTGTTTTGTACGCTGCTACTTTGGTTTTGGACTGGAGTTGAAATTTTGAGTCTCTCTCTCTTTCTCTCTTTTTTTTGACAATGAGTCATTTGATTCTGTTCAGTTAAATGATTCACTTGGATTCATTCACTGATTCGTTTAGCTACACAGTTAGCCCAAACATTTAAAGAGTCCTGTGAAGTAGCTAATCATTTTTGTGTTTTGGTTTTATTTTAGAGTGGCAGCTCCAGGACATGATGCGCCCATCACCATGCTTCACAGCTAAAATTTCAGTGCTGATGTGCAGGACTCCAAATATAATGAGTCCATTGTTTTGTTTTGTTTTGATTACTGATGTGCAGCAGTCTTTGAGAGGGGGTGGGATCTTGGTGGGATCTTTGCAGGACTTCCCTTAGTACCAAATTCACTTCGTTTGAACATGCATGTCTTTAGAAATGATGTAGTATTTTCTCTACAATTCTTCCAATATCTGAAATGTTCTTTCTACAGGGTGAGGCACCTCTACAACCCACACCTCTAACCTCGCCTCGTTAAGCGGAACACCTGACTCCAATTAGCACTTACACATGAAGATCAAAACTTTTTCATACGCCTTTTCTCATCTCAGCTGTCCATCCATCTATATCTATCTTTCTATACCTTCTGTCCATTTTTATCTTTCTTTCTCTCTGTATCACTTTGTCCCATATGCTGTGTGTAACAAGGCATGTGTGGGGTTCAGCTTCAGTGACTGCAGCAGATTGTTAAATAGTAATAAAAAAAAACCCTCTGTGTGTGTGTGTGTGTGTAAGAGCTCTCATTCAGCAAACACACAACTGTGTGTTTATATTATACGTCATACAGAATATTACTGTGCTAAACTGTACCGATTATAGAGGCTTCTAGATAAATAAATATATATATATATATATATATATATATATGGAGAAGGAAAACCCAGAGATTAGATAGAAAGCTAAGAGGGAACAGGAAAATGTTTGATTTTAATAAAATATATAAATATATACAAGCCTTGTGAGTGATGTCCCCTGTTATGCTGTGTACGTTGTGTAAAAATGCACAGAAAATAGTCATAAACCTGCACAGACTGTCTTATAAATGACATTGTGATAATGTGAAGGTATAATAGGGCTCAGATCTTCACTGTACCTACACCTTCTCTCTCTCTGAGGGATAAAAATTCCACTTCTCCATTTCAAATAGCATTGTCACGTTTCTGTGGCACGAGGAGCTCGTCGTCGTCTTTTCAGCCAGTTTATCAAAAACCTCTTTCAGCTCCTGAGAGAACAAAAATAACACCAAAATTCAGAGGGCTTCATGATTAAAACCACAGAAATGATAGAGGATGAAGCGTGAAGCAACATCGCCCCCTACAGAACACTGTCAGAGGAACGGGGGAAGAATAGAAAGGAAAGGAGTACTACAGTATACAATACAGATGTTTAAATGATACTTCCCCCCTTTTTTTTGTGGTAAATATGAGAGAAGACAGATGTCCTGGATGTTATGTCGGTCATTAAAAACATCACACTACAGGATTTATGAAGAATTTTATATCTTTTTTACAGCACAGATCAGATTTTTAATTCTTCCTCTGGAATCAGAGGAAGACCAAATTAAAGATCTTGAATTTCAGAACCTGTGATCTTCAGAATGTGTCGTGAAAACCTTTAGATTGAAACCAAAATGGCGGACCACAGTTCGCTTCATCTCGGCTGTCATTGGTTATCAGTCTCTCATGCATGCGTGTGATGAAAATAATCATCATTTAAGAACAGCAATTTACATCCAAATATCATGGCACCCACCACCGAACCTCTAGCTGTGCTAGCTTGCTTACTTAGCTAATGTTAACCATGATCTGCTGGTGGTTGTCATGGAAACACTGAATTATATTCTAAGCTGCTGTTCAATAAATCAGTGAGAATGAGAAAATGAGGATGTGAGCAGTATCTAAAAGTCAGCCATATTAGGCTGGTATGGATTGCAGGAGGTCATGGGGGTGTTTCCATATTAATGCATATTTTGCATATTCATTGATCTTGGGTAAATGTTCAGCCTATGAGCTTTGTTATATAAATCACATTATCGTTGTAGGTCCATGACAGAGAAACGCTGCTCGGCCTCACCCTCATCACCAGACCTTCTCCTCTCTACAGTCCAATCAGCTTTGATCAGATGTAATCAGACTGTATCACTGCAGTCTCGGCTCTCTCTCCTTTACGAATCCCACAGACGGATGTCAGACAAGATGACGAGGTGTTCAGCTGAATCAGCCGGAGTGAAGTCCTGATGAGGGGCGTGTTCACATGACAGTGTGTATAAAACACACTTCAGCTCTGTTTCCTAACACACACTGAATGTCAGACTGAATGTGAGGAAATGTTTTGCAGTGAGTTCGGCAGACTCTATAATAAAGGGAACTAGAGAGAGGCATAATAAAGGAAGAGGAGAAGATAAAGGAGAAAAGGGAAAGGAGAAAGTCAAATCAACATCCCGGATCATATCACAATGGCAGAACTGTTTTTCCTCTTCTTTATGTAACCTGTAACTGTACTAACACACTTCCTGTCATTAACTCTGCATGCTACGCAGAAAGCCAAACGCACACTACACAAGTTTAGTTCCGAGTTCCCTGTCGCAGCGTAACACACAATAACTCAACTAGAGATTGACCGGTTTATCGGTTTTGAGGATTAATCAGTATGATAACAGATCTGTAACTATCGGTTATCTGCACAAATCCACACCGGTAGTTTTTCCCGGTTGCGTCCGGTGCGAGAGCGTCTGAGAAGAGGCCGTTGTCATTAGACGGTCCACTCAGAATTACGTGGTGTTTCTGTGATTGCTGCAGCAAAAAATATTTTTTGTGCTTTTTTGTAGAAAACTAATTTAGAAAAATTGCAAGCTCCTCTGATTATTGTGAAGTTTCCTTGATTTTGAGCTAATTTCTGCCATCGCAAACTCACGGAGGGCCTCTACAAGATTATATGGTATGAGAGCGGCCTCTAGAGGCAAAATAAAAACTATCACTGACCAATTTTGTTGTACTATTTGAAGTGTGTTTTGGTTCATTTTGGACGTCTCTATTTTTATTTGTTGCGTTACTTTTTGGTTCAGTTTGGATATTTATCTTTTATTCACTTTAATATGTATTAATAGTTAATATTTATTTCATTTCAGTACTGTTTATTTTTGTAATAAAGTTCAGCGATATTTTTACTTTGAGTGTCACGGTTTCATTCAGAATCAATTTTAAAAAGATCGATTGATTGGTTATCGGTATCAGTAACATCCACTATCGGTCGAACTCTAAACTCAGTAAACAAACAGGAATATTTATTCGCATTGTACCTCCAATTCTCTTTGCAGAACAGACAACTCTCACTGCCTGAGTCTCCACAACCAATCTTTCCATGTTTTTTTCTCTTATTTTTCTTCTCTCTGTACCAAATCACACTTCCAAAGCACTCCACTATGTCCACAACACAAATAATTGTGGGGGGATAAAAAATTATTTAAAAAAGCAGCAACATTCTTCTGTTGTGGATGAAACTGAGAAGTATTTAAATAAAAATAAAAAATATGAGATGAAAGTCATTTTATTCAGACGGCAGATCCAAAGTGACTAATAACTCCATCTCAGCAGCTCTGTTGTGAAATGTAAACAATAAATGTAAAAGCATTTCCACCCCACACACACACACACTTACTTTGCTGATGTTGCAGTTGTTACAGTACAGGACAGTAAACAATCAGCTTAAAAGCCAGGCTTGGTTTCTCTTTGAGAAAATATGATACACACTAAAAGCATCTTCACTTACAAAATATAATTACTGTGAGTGTGTGTGTGCGCGCACAAGTTTGTGTGTCTGTCAGTCATATAAAATTATGACATGATTTACCCACTGTAATCACATACATACGGAACAGTAAAAGGAAAAGGTCCCTATATTCCAGGCAGCACTGCCCGAGTGCTTCACTGCTGAATGAGACACAGCCGAGGTTCCTCTGCCCCAGGCCCAGGTGAAGGTGTTTCTGCAGCCTACGCAGTAAACATAGCATGCGGTTTGGGACTCAGCCACAGTGGACCAGATGTAACGGTATCTGAAGGCCTGAGAGGAAGAAGGTGAGTGTGGCAGGTGGAAAGGTTCTCTGCAGGAACTCTCGCTCTCAGAGGAGAGCTCTAACGCCGATGATTACGCTCCTCCTCAGTCAGATCTGTCAGAGCTCATCGCTCGGCCGTTCCCGTGTCCTCCTGCGACAGTCGCATGCTGCGCTGTGGTCAGACGGCTGTCTCACTCTCTCCATATCGGGATGAACAGCAGGTTTATCCACCTGTCGATCTGCATACGACTGAAACACACACACACATACCAGTAATAACGTCAATAACGTACACTCTGTGCTCAAACGCACTCCTGAACCTGAATGAAGAACTAAACTCTAAACTAAACTAAGAATTAACACCAAACTTTCTCTGAAAACGATCAAACTCAACTAAAACTCCAACTGAGAGCGCAAGAAGCACTATAAAGGGGGAGAGAGGGCAGGAATACAGCTGCTGCAGAGGTGATTTTATCCTTTATTACTGTGTAATTATTATTATAGTTTAATATTGTTTCAGCATATTACAGTGTAATGATGTGTACTGTTCAGTGTTTATTACAGGTATAAATTGCCATTTATTACTATGTTGTAGATATGCATCACTTTTACATTTCTTTTTACTGTTCATTACTGGCATTATCATCATTATTAATATTATTTATTAGTAGTGGTAGCAGTACTTCCACAGATAGTGGTAGTAATAATAGAGGGAATAGGAATATTAGTAATATTAGTAACAGCAGAGTAACACCAGTAGTTCGTTTTGGTAATATAATAATAATAATAATAATAATAATAATTAGTAGAGTTACCTTTAGCACCATGTAGTAGTAACAGTAGAGTCTGTGAGGTTGGAGCAGTTCTCTGACCAACGCCTGCCCCGCCCTCGCTACAGCCTCCACTTCACCATCATTCTCCTGTTTTACACACACACACACACACACACACACACACAGTTACACTGCTGCCACAGCAGGCAGGGGCGTGGCCAGGTATTTTTACACAGACATCTCAGGTGATTCAGGAGAAACTCACCTACGCTTCTGCTTTAATGATAAATATGCAGCTATCAAACAGTATACTACACAATAACTACTCAGTAATCTCTCACCTTTGCCCACTGGATTTTCTCGATCAAATCAGACAGATCTCTCTTTAGCCGTAAGTAATGACGCCCGGGCCTCAGGTGTGTGTAAAAGTGTTCGTAATACGAAGAGTCCTGCTTCATTACCACACTGTTCCCCAACATCAGGTACGGAAACCTGTACGCAGCTACGGTCCCGTCCACGTTCACCTGGTATTTATACTGCGCACACACACAATAATTCGCTCTGTATTTTATTATTATCTTTTTTTCTGAATACATGAATGTTTAATTTCCTCTGAATAACCTGATGAGTATTTCATCTGTTTTATTTAATTATGGTTATTATTATAAACACAGACAAATTATGAATTATTATTGTTATTTGTGTTCTTGTAATAATTTCCTTTGCAAAAGCTTCCTCAGGCCTGATAGAGGTGTTATAAAAATGAAATATCTTAATAATAATAATAATATCATTAGAAGTAATTTTTTTTGTCCTTCTCACCTTAAAGAAGTCGAAGAATCCGACCAGCGGTGCTTTGCCGAGATCTTTCTCTCGTTCGCGAAAGAAGAAGAAAGCCGTGATCCCGGCGTCCAGCAGCTCGGGATTTTTCTTGGACATGGTGACAAGGTTTAATCGTTCCTCACGACTGTCCCTGCCTCGGAAAAACGCTCGCTCCGTTTTATTCCCCCACACAGGACCTGCATGACAACAGCAGCTTACTGTCCTCCTGATAAACCAGAAGATGCTAACATGCTAAACGCTAAATCTGCAGCTGACACACACACACTTAAAAGTATTTTTTTTATTTAACACACATCAAGACTTTACTGAAAATAGAAGCTGCTATTGACATAAATAAATGTGAAAAACAAAAACAAACAATTAAATAAATGAAAGTTGTTGAAATGTTCCATAGAAAAATAAATGTGAAATAAATGCATAAATTACTGTTTAATAAATATAATGTATTAAATTTTAATAATGGTACCTTAATAAAAGCAAAATAAATAAATAAATAAAATAAATAAATGAAAATAAAAATAAATAAGTAAAGAAAGAAAGAAAGAAAGAAAGAAAGAAAGATAGATGCCAAGCCACGTAATGAAATTAAATGTAAAAAAAGATAATAAAAATAAATTACATGTTAAATATACATGAATGAATGATACACACACACACCTGTATTTCCCTGTACAGACAGCAGGTCATTGGACACGCCCCTCATCGTCTCCAAGGTGGAGTGTGTGATGTCATAGGTGGGCAGGATGATGTCACGCATGTCCTTCGAGCCGCACCATGAGATAATGGGAAGTGGTCTGGGAACGTCGGAAACTTTGCGCGTCTCTAAGGGCCAGTCACCGACGTTAATGAAGAACTCGACGTCGGGCACACGGACCTGCAGGGAGATGTACAGCCGACCAATCAGAAGAGCCACAGGACAGAAGTTTGTTATGACGTGATGTGAAAGGTGTAGAAACGTCTCACTTTGCGCGTGAGTGAAAGCAGCATCTCGTCGGAGAACATCTTGAAGTCGGTGTATTTCCCGAGCGCACGGCGGTGCAGCTGGTTGCTGATGATGGTGTAGTGAATGACACCCCTGTTAGAGAAGCGCAAGGGAACTTCCTGTCTCACTTGCTGCAGCTCAATGGAGGGAAAAGCGCTGAAATCTTGCTCGATCTGAGGATCTGCACTCGGACACTTCATCACACTCAACCACGCCTCCGCGTCCTCATCGGGACAATCGCAGTCCTCATGATACACTGCTCCTGCAGCAGGGGGCGGGGCCAGAGTGTTTTACAGCAACAACAATACACCGCTCCTGAACATCTATAATTTCTTCCCTTTCTAATGTGAAGTGGGTGGGGCTTATCTTGGGTACCGCTTCTGTAAGCTCCACACACACCAATCACACAGCTGATTTCAGACCTCTCACACAGATTTTATTTATAAATAAATTAATGTAAAATAAACAAATATATTTTAAACACAAATAAACAAAGTCTGAGTATCTTGGAGACAGCCTGTCTGTCAATCAAGCTGTTCATTAGAATATTAGGCCACACCCACCAGGCCAGTCTAGTCTCACTGAGTTCAGCTGTGTTTTATCAGTCTCAGAAACTCAGGACTGGGATCAAACACACATGTGTAATAATGTACACCATGTTCTAGTGTGGAGTGTTAGTGTCACACACCTGTCAGTGTGTATGGAGACTGAGCCACAGGTTTGTGCTTGTGAAACACCTCCACCTTCAGGCCGCTAACCGCACTGGAGTAAAGCCGGAATCTCACAAGGAAGGAGCCGTCGTTCCGGTCCAGAGGAGCAGGAACATGAACACGGACTCGCTCCTGTACCGAGACAGCGCTCACTCTCACCTGGAACGAATCGGTATCTGATACACACACACACACACACACACACACACACACACACGTCAACAGCCTATTCTAAAAGAAAAAATATTAAAATATAAATATATGTAAAATAAAAAATGTCACCTTTCATTTCTGTCCTTGAAATTGACACAATAAATAAATTATATATGAATATAAATAAATAACAATTGTTAAAAACCGAAGAGAGCAATAGCCACAATTTTAAATACAAGCTGAACCATGTGGAAAAACAGAACAAAAGTTTTTTTAAACAATAAATGATTGATAAAAATTATTTTTAAATAAATATTTTAATAATAAATTACATTTACACACTTTGCTTGACTTGCTTCTGTTTAAAACAAAGAATAAAAGTAAATTCATAATATTACAGATAGTTAACATGCTCCTGAACTCATGGTGATGATTAAAATGCGTTTAGAGGTGTTTGGAATGCGTTGAGAGGTGTTTGGAATGTGTTTGGAATGTGTTTAGAGGTGTTTGAATGTGTTTAGAGGTGTTTGGAATGCGTTTAGAGGTGTTTGAATGCGTTTAAATAGGTGCTGAAATGTATTTAGAGGTGTTTAAACATGTTTAGAGGTGTTTGAATGTGTTGAGGAGTTTAAATGTGTCTGAAAGGAGTTTAGAGGTGTTGAATATTCTCACCCGGGGACACGGTGATGTTTTCTCCGTCTTGATTCACCGCCTGAATGTAAAAATAGCGGACAGGAACCACAACCCGCGGATCCAAACCCGGTCCCCAAATTATGCATCTTTCTGGACTTACTTCAACTTTATATTCATGACAGAGTCCCGGTTTTGCATAACCGATCAGAAATGTAGCGATATAAACCGTTAATAACACATTGTGCGCACTATATGAAGTTCCTAAACAGTTTTTCTGCAGCATTGTTACTGCTGTGATGCGCGTCCGCGTTTTCATACGGGTACTTTCTTCTTCTTCTTCGACTTGACAAGCACCATAAATACTGCCATCTATAGGCCTGGAGGTGTGGATAAACATATCAGAATTACACTGGTCACAATAAAATATATAGAGATGCAGTACTATTTTAATTTCTGCTTTTCTAAACAACTAAGTTTTCATTTAAATGCATTGCAGCAATACATGTTTCACCGTTTGTCCTTCATGTGTAGTGAGTTTAACTAACCATGAACTCATACTTGCACAATACATAATAACGGTGTGGCTAAACGTTTCAAAAGTTTCACACATAAAGTTATCATCTTTACAAATTAATAGTCTACTGGAAATGCTCCACTGATTCTGGGATATGAGTGTTTCATGGTTGGTTTCAAAAGCCCTGATTAGCCAGCTAACATGGTACAGTGTTTATTAATAAATTCAGCCAACTGCTTATTATTATTATTATTAGTAGTAGTAGTAGTAGTATTGTTGTTGTTGTTGATGATGATGATGATGATAATTTTACTATTCGAAACAGTGTAAAAATTATTTGATTGTTATCTAAGTTGTGCAAGTGAGCAGATTTTCAGTACTGCAGTGCATTGTGGGATATTGGGAATGTGTTGGATATTCTCCACTATAAATGCATATGATTTATAAAACTGCTCCCTAAGTAGTGCACTATATAATGGTCAGGCTGTGGATCTGGACTTCAGGTATATTGTTACAGGTCCTCAATTTGTCTCTGGTCCCTACAGCAGGTTTAGTGCTTCAGGTAAACTTTGAGCTCTCAGACTGAGGTCCTGTAATCAATTCCACTTCTCTCTTTTGAACAGAAGCACTATGACACACCATAATTCTTCACACGAGACAACAATCACAGATGAAGTTGTTTCAAAATCATTTTATTTAGAGCCACTTGATTACAAGCCTAAAGAATAAAACAGCAATCACCTGATCAGAGAAGCTTTTGGTTCTATTATTTGATTATTCAATTACATTGTTTAATGAACTGAGAACCTGCTCCTGTACACAAGTGAGATTTTATCATCAGCATGAATATCATGATTACATCTAAAAAACAACAATATACTATTTAGAAATTGACAATATTTACAGCATCCCTTCCACTATGTCCTCATCTCGCTCCATCCCAGTGTGTGTACAGGCGTCGAGTTTCCAGTATCCAGTCTGTGAAGTGTGTGACCAGTGCGTAAACTCCAGGACGTCCAGGTCGAGCACAGCCCACACCAAACGACGTCACACCCGCCAAAATCCAAGACCCATCCTCCTCCTCGCACATCAGCGGCCCTCCAGAGTCACCCTGTTACACAGAAAAATCCATTTTCTCTCCACACTTCCCCACACAGTCCCCACTTTGTCTCTAGTCCCCATTTTGTCTCTAGCCCTCATTCTGTAACTGGTCCCCACTTGTTTTCAGCCATAAAATGTTGTAAAACCTACACACACACACACACACACACACCTGACAAGTGTCAATTCCACCCTCAGGGTATCCTGCACACACCATCCGTTCAGTGATGTTGTATTCAGGAAGTCTCACTTGACACACAGTGTTATTAATGAGGGGCAACACGGCCTGCTGCAATACATCAGCTACAGTACCTACAACACACACACACACACACACACACACACACACACACACAGTAATGTATAACTTTATTACCTGCAACTGACTATATTTACAAGAAGTTCAGTCTCTGAAAAAGTTTCAAACTTGGGTTTTGGTTTGTGAATTGACAGTAAATATTTACATAAGATTCTACGTTAGTAAATAAATAATAAAGTTCTTCTCTAATTGGCTGATTGTTAGATCGGTTACTATTTGTTGGCCAAGAAATATATTTTGGCCCCAGAGTGACGGACCTCCTTCAGTTAATCTCCCCCAGCCTGCGATCACACACTTTCTTCCTGCTGCAAACTGCTGAGCAGAATTCGGCAGGCAGATCGGCTGGATGTAGTCTGAGGAAAATAATATTCATATGATAATTTAAAAAAAAAAAGATTTCGAAATGCACATCAGTTTATCAGCTATACAGATTTCTGGTAAAAAATAATAAAAATAAATAAATAATAATAATAAAAAAAGAGCTGCTCCTACTTTATTGTTTTATTATTTATCACAAACTAGTACAACTGACTTAGAATTCAGGTCTCGTTGGTGTTCTTGAATTTCAGCCATTTTGTGTCACAAGTTATGAGTTTGTTTAGTGAAAAGTGTCCCTGGTTTGAACAGGGATGAAGATTTACATTTAATCATCAAATCAAAAATCTGATCATACTGTAAGGTGACCACAATAGTGCTAGCAAACCTGCCTTGTGCTTTTATCTTTAATTGCTGAGATCTAAGGTTGTCTGTCTAATGCTAGCACAGTCCTACTTTAGATAGCTAGGTAGCTTAGGAAATCTTAGCTTAGTGAGTCATTTATGCTAAAGAAAAGCAGATGGTTATGTCATATGAGCGAAGTTTTAATTGGATGAACAAATGTCATTTGTAAGCTCTGCCCTTGTTGACCCAGCGTCTTGAACGCTAGAATGTCAGCCATGACAGTGGCTGTTGTTGTTTTTTGTTTGTTTTGTTTTTTTGCATTATTGCATTATTGTTTATTGTATACTTTTTTCCTATAAGAACACAGTTTTTGGACTGATGATAATGAAGGAGTGAAACAAAGGCCTGATGCTTTAACGTTTCCTAACGTTTCCGAATAGTAGGATCTGAACTCTCCAGAAAAGCATGATCATTTTTCAGTAATATGACTGTGAGAGGACGTTTACCACACTGAGGGGCATGATGATGGAGCGTATACAGGGTGTGATGAAATGATCCGCTAGTTACCTGTGAAGTTGACTTTGTTCTGTAAGTGTATGAGTGCGATATCTGAGTCTTTAGTTCTTCTGTTATAGTTTTGGTTCATGATAATCTGGTCGATTTGATGATTTTGTCTGTCTGAAGTGTTGGACTCGTACTGAGCATGAAGACCCAAAATCACGTTCCAGTTGGACAGGTGAACGCTCTTCCTGCAGGAGTTAATGATCAAAAATGATGAGCTAAGAAACAGAAAGTACTACTACTATCATTATCATCATCAGGGCTTCATCATGTGCTTGGTTGTATTACATAAAAATAATTTATATAAAATGTATCATTTATATATATATAATATTTTGTCTGACCCGTAAACGCAGTGCGCGGCCGTAACGAGCCACTGTGAGTCGATTAATGTGCCTCCACAGGCGTGTCGTCCTGTCCAGCGTAACGAGGCGATCCACGGCCATGCTCCCTTTACCGCGTCCTCTCCTCCCACAATCCTCCCTTCCACACCTTCTCTGATTTCATCCTTCATTTTCACTCTCAACTCTCTCACCACGGACCAGCCTGACTCCGTGTTCATTATCACCTTCCGGTTTCCACACGCTGGAACATTATATTATCATCAGTTTACATTTCATCTTTCAAAATTACAAATCTGGTTTTATTAATTATTTATTAATTTTAATTAAAGGACCCTGACTCACGTTGGTTATCACAGTGGAGCAATACGACCTTCTCACTGGGACATTTTTCACTTCAAATAAAAACAAAAGACAAATAAAAGAATTTCCATGTAATTAAATAAAAATACAATGAAATTATTAATAAAAAACAAAGGAAAGACTTTCATTTAAATGCCAAATTAAAAAGAAAAACAATGCCAACCTCAGTAGGAACACTGCACTTTTATTTTCACACAAACAACAACTGGACTGTTACTTTATCATAAAATAATAACACTGTTTTAATTCCACACAGGGATTGTTTTTACCTGGGTTTGACATCCACTGAGCCATCAGCAGCCTGAGTTACCATGACGAAGGGAGCTTCTTCACCCAAAACAGACACGAATGAAGCGGTTCCTGATCTACAGTAAAAAAAATAATTAAAAAAATAAAAATAAATAAAAATAGTTTTACCTAATGACAGATCTAAATGTAATAATAGTAATAATAATAATAATAATAATAATAATAATAATAATAATAATACACAAATGGTTTTAAAAGCCACAGCAAAATCAAAGTTTTTTGCAAAACAATTTTTGGCCTCAACAATCCCAAGAGAGCTGAGAGAAATCCTGTACAGACTGATAATTACATCTAAATTCCACACATATAAATATAAATTCACAGACCAGCAGATCTCCAACAGCAGCACTGCTCACTAATCATGCTTTATATTTATTTATATTGATATTAATATTTATGATGCGTTATATGATGTGGACATTTTGATCTGATTCCTCACCTGTAGCCTAAATATCTGCAGAAGTAGTTGGAGAAGTGAGAGCTCCAGTCGGAGGAACACGCCATGTAGAGACGGCTCTGAATCTCAATCTTCAGACGAGGAGCTCCGGGAAACTGTGCTGCTGATAAATGCACTGAAACACAGCCGCGAGGATCAGACCACAATGCATTAACCTCACCACAATGCATTATGGGTAATGTAAACTAAGCACAGTGCATCGTAGGTAGTGTAAACTCACCACAGTGCATCATGGGTAATGTAGCCTCAGCACAGTGCATTATGGGTAATGTAACTTCAGCACAGTGCATTATGGGTAATGTTAACTCTCCACAGTGCATTATGGGTAATGTAACTTCAGCACAGTGCATTATGGGTAATGTAACATCAACACAGTGCATTATGGGTTATGTAAACTCAGCACAGTGCATCGTGGGTAATGTAAGCTCACCAAAGTGCATTATGTGTAATGTAAACTCAGCACAGTGCATTGTGGATAATGTAAACTCATCACAGTGCATTATGGGTAGTGTAAACTCACCACAGTGCATTATGGGTAATGTAAACTCACCACAGTGCATTATGGGTGATGTAAACTCACCACAGTGCATTATGAGTAGTGTAAACTCACTACAATGCATCATGGGTAATGTAACCTCAGCACAGTGCATTATGGGTAATGTAAACTCACCACAGTGAATTATGGGTAATATAACCTCAGCACAGTGCATTATGGGTAATGTAACCTCTGCACAGTGCATTATAGATAATGTAACCTCACCACAGTGCATTATGGGTAATGTAACCTCACCACAGTGCATTATGTGTAATGTAACATCAACACAGTGCATTAGGGGTTATGTAAACTCAGCACAGTGCATCGTGGGTAATGTAACCTCACCATAGTGCATTATGTGTAATGTAAACTCAGCACAGTGCATCGTGGATAATGTAAACTCATCACAGTGCATCATGGGTAGTGTAAACTCACCACAGTGCATTATGGGTAATGTAACCTCATCACAGTGCATTATGGGTAATGTAAACTCACCACAGTGCATTATGGGTGATGTAAACTCACCACAATGCATCATGGGTCATTACAGACCCATTAACCTCAGCACAGTGCATTATGGGTAATGTAAACTCAGCACAGTGCATTATGGGTGATGTAAACTCACCACAGTGCATTATGGGTAGTGTAAACTCACTACAATGCATCATGGGTAATGTAACCTTAGCACAGTGCATTATGGGTAATGTAAACTCACCACAGTGAATTATGGGTAACGTAACCTCAGCACAGTGCATTATGTGTAATGTAAACTCAGCACAGTGCATCGTGGATAATGTAAACTCATCACAGTGCATCATGGGTAGTGTAAACTCACCACAGTGCATTATGGATAATGTAAACTCACCACAGTGCATTATGGGTGATGTAAACTCACCACAATGCATCATGGGTCATTACAGACCCATTAACCTCAGCACAGTGCATTATGGGTAATGTAAACTCACCACAGTGCATTATGGGTAATGTAAACTCACCACAGTGCATCATGGGTAATGTAAACTCACCACAGTGTATTATGGGTAATGTAAACTCACTACAGTGCATCATGGGTAGTGTAAACTCGTCACAGTGCATCATGGGTAACGTAACCTCAGCACAGTGCATTATGGGTAATGTAACCTCAGCACAGTGAATTATGGGTAATGTAACCTCAGCACAGTGCATTATGGGTAAAGTAACCTCTGTGCATTATAGATAATGTAACCTCACCACAGTGCATTATGGGTAATGTAACCTCACCACAGTGCATTATGGGTAATGTAACCTCAGCACAGTGAATTATGGGTAATGTAACCTCAGCACAGTGCATTATGGGTAATGTAACCTCTGTGCATTATAGATAATGTAACCTCACCACAGTGCATTATGGGTAATGTAACCTCACCACAGTGCATTAGGGGTAATGTAACCTCTGCACAGTGCATTATAGATAATGTAACCTCACCACAGTGCATTATGGGTAATGTAACCTCACCACAGTGCATTATGGGCAATGTAACATCAACACAGTGCATTAGGGGTTATGTAAACTCAGCACAGTGCATTGTGGGTAATGTAACCTCACCACAGTGCATCATGGATAATGTAAACTCACCACAGTGCATTATGGGTAGTGTAAACTCACCACAGTGCATTATGGGTAATGTAACCTCAGCACAGTGCATTATGGGTAATGTAAACTCACCACAGTGCATTATGGGTGATGTAAACTCACCACAGTGCATTATGGGTAGTGTAAACTCACTACATCATGGGTAATGTAACCTCAGCACAGTGCATTATGGGTAATGTAAACTCACCACAGTGCATTATGGGTAATGTAACTTCAGCACAGTGCATTATGTGTAATGTAAACTCAGCACAGTGCATCGTGGATAATGTAAACTCATCACAGTGCATCATGGGTAGTGTAAACTCACCACAATGCATTATGGGTAATGTAAACTCACCACAGTGCATTATGGGTGATGTAAACTCACCACAATGCATCATGGGTCATTACAGACCCATTAACCTCAGCACAGTGCATTATGGGTAATGTAAACTCACCACAGTGCATCATGGGTAGTGTAAACTCGTCACAGTGCATTATAGATAATGTAACCTCACCAGTGCATTATGGGTAATGTAACCTCACCACAGTGCATTATGGGTAATGTAACCTCAGCACAGTGCATTATGGCTAATGTAAACTCATCACAGTGTATAATGGGTAATGTAAACTCACCACAGTGCATTATGGGTAATGTAAACTCAGCACAGTGCATTATGGCTAATGTAAACTCACCACAGTACATTATGGGTAATGTAAACTCATCACAGTGCATCATGGGTAGTGTAAACTCACCACAGTACATCATGGGTAATGTAATCTCAGCACAGTGCATAATAGGTAATGTAAACTCACCACAGTGCATTATGGGTAATGTAAACTCACCACAGTGCATTATGGGTAATGTAAACTCACCACAGTGCATTATGGCTAATGTAAACTCACCACAGTACATTATGGGTAATGTAAACTCATCACAGTGCATCATGGGTAGTGTAAACTCACCACAGTACATCATGGGTAATGTAATCTCAGCACAGTGCATAATAGGTAATGTAAACTCACCACAGTGCATTATGGGTAATGTAAACTCACCACAGTGCATTATGGGTAATGTAAACTCACCACAGTGCATTATGGGTAATGTAAACTCAGCACAGTGCATCGTGGGTAATGTAAACTCACCACGGTGCATTATGGGTCGTGTAAACTCACCACAGTGCATTATGGGTAATGTAAACTCACCACAGTGCATTATGGGTAATGTAAACTCACCACAGTGCATTATGGGTAATGTAAACTCAACACAGTGCATCGTGGGTAATGTAAACTCACCACGGTGCATTATGGGTCGTGTAAACTCACCACAGTGCATTATGGGTAATGTAAACTCACCACAGTGCATTATGGGTAATGTAAACTCAGCACAGTGCATTATGGCTAATGTAAACTCACCACAGTACATTATGGGTAATGTAAACTCATCACAGTGCATCATGGGTAGTGTAAACTCACCACAGTACATCATGGGTAATGTAATCTCAGCACAGTGCATAATAGGTAATGTAAACTCACCACAGTGCATTATGGGTAATGTAAACTCACCACAGTGCATTATGGGTAATGTAAACTCACCACAGTGCATTATGGCTAATGTAAACTCACCACAGTACATTATGGGTAATGTAAACTCATCACAGTGCATCATGGGTAGTGTAAACTCACCACAGTACATCATGGGTAATGTAATCTCAGCACAGTGCATAATAGGTAATGTAAACTCACCACAGTGCATTATGGGTAATGTAAACTCACCACAGTGCATTATGGGTAATGTAAACTCACCACAGTGCATTATGGGTAATGTAAACTCACCACAGTGCATTATGGGTAATGTAAACTCAACACAGTGCATCGTGGGTAATGTAAACTCACCACGGTGCATTATGGGTCGTGTAAACTCACCACAGTGCATTATGGGTAATGTAAACTCACCACAGTTAGCCTCGTCTGAAATGTCGGGGCAGTTCCTGATGCCGTCACACACACTGGCAGTGGACACACACACTCCGGATCTACACTGGTACTCACCAGCCTGACACGCCTCTGCAGGAAACATTACAGAATTTACTTTTATTTTACTTAATTCACATAAGATCTCATTTATTAATGAACGAATTCAATTCAAATGAAATTCTCTATGTTGTTCAGAAACACCTTGAGCTGATTGTAGAATTAAACACTTACTGATTAAAGTAATTAAAGCCTGGCTCCATTTCACTCCATTCCATGTCTTACATTTCACTGAAAACTTCAACATTAAATTAAAAAAAATATTGCTCTAATTTACACTGGAACTTTGAGACTTTGAAACTTTTCAGACTTAAAAAGATATTGAATTTAAAATAAATTAATTGGACTGACTGGCCACAATATTCAGGCTGTGATAATAAAAACAAGTATTTTTCATCATTTTTTCACTAATTTATTATTTATTATGACATTTATTATTTGACCTGGTTGGCCAAGGTTAAAGCCCGTGCTGAAATTAGCGAGAAATCCGCGATCACTTCCAGAAGAATCTGAGAAAAACATCAGCGTCATCTCTGAGGTCGTGGAGAAGATGTCCGGAAAATCACGCTCGCCCGTTAACACACCTTCAACACCATGTAATTAACACAACAACAAAATAACACACTGTATTACTAATATGATTCTTTTTATGGGTGTTATTAATGTGCTAAATAATAATAATAATAATAATAATAATAATAATAATAACCACTGTGCAAAAACTTGTAGAAAAAGATGGTGAGGAGATATAAACATGTCGAAAATAACCAACTGCATATATATATATATATATATATATATATATATATATATATAGTATCTCACAAAAGTGAGTACACCCCTCACATGTTTGTAAATATTTGATTATATCTTTTCATGTGACAACACTGAAGAAATGACACTTTGCTACAATGTACGGTAGTGAATGTACAGCTTGTGTAACAGTGTAAATTTGCTGTCCCCTCAAAATAACTCAACACACGGCCATTAATTAATTAAAGCCATTAATTAATTAAAAGTGAGTACACCCCTAAGTGAAAATGTCTAAATTGGGCCCAATTAGCCATTTTCCCTCCCCGGTGTCATGTGACTTGTTAGTGTTACAAGGTCTCAGGTGTGACTGGGGAGCAGGTGTGTTAAATTTGGTGTCATTGCTCTCACACTCCCTCATACTGGTCACTGGAACATGGCACCTCATGGCAAAGAACTCTCTGAGGATCTGAAAAAAAGAATTGTTGCTCTACATAATGATGGACTAGGCTATAAGAAGATTGTCAAGACCCTGACACTGAGCTGCAGCATGGTGGCCAAGACCATACAGCGGTTTAACAGGACAGGTTCCACTCAGAACAGGCCTCGCCATGGTCGACCAAAGAAGTTGAGTGCATGTGCTCAGCGTTATCTCCAGAGGTTGTCTTTGGGAAATAGACGTATGAGTGCTGCAGGCATTGCTGCAGAGGTTGAAGTGGTGGGGCGTCAGCCTGTCAGTGCTCAGACCATAAGCCGCACACTGCATCAAATTGGTCTGCATGGCTGTCGTCCCAGAAGGAAGCCTCTTCTAAAGATGATGCACAAGAAAGCCCGCAAACAGTTTGCTGAAGACAAGCAGACTAAGGACATGGATTACTGGAACCATGTCCTGTGGTCTGATGAGACCAAGATAAACTTATTTGGTTCAGATGGTGTCAAGCGTGTGTGGCGGCAACCAGGTGAGGAGTACAAAGACAAGTGTGTCTTGCCTACAGTCAAGCATGGTGGTGGGAGTGTCATGGTCTGGGGCTGCATGAGTGCTGCCGGCACTGGGGAGCTACAGTTCATTGAGGGAACCATGAATGCCAACGTGTACTGTGACATACTGAAGCAGAGCCGCAGGGCAGTATTCCAGCATGATAATGACCACTGCCTTGCTAAAGAAGCTGAGGGTGAAGGTGATGGACTAAACCCTACTGAGCATCTGCGGGGCATCCTCAAACGGAAGGTGGAAGAGCACAAGGTCTCTAACATCCACCAGCTCCGTGATGTCGTCATGGAGGAGTGGAAGAGGACTCCAGTGGCAACCTGTGAAGCTCTGGTGAACTCCATGCCCAAGAGGGTTAAGGCAGTGCTGGAAAATAATGGTGGCCACACAAAATATTGACACTTTGGGCCCAATTTGGACATTTTCACTTAGGGATGTACTCACTTTTGTTGCCAGCGGTTTAGACATTAATGGCTGTGTGTTGAGTTATTTTGAGGGGACATCAAATTTACACTGTTACACAAGCTGTACACTCACTACATTACATTGTAGCAAAGTGTCATTTCCTCAGTGTCACATGAAAAGATATAATCAAATATTTACAAAAATGTGAGGGGTGTACTCACTTTTGTGAGATACTATATATATATATATATATATATATATATATATATATATATATATATATATATATATATATATATATAATTTTATATGTTAAATAATATAGATAATTGAAAGTGAGACATTGAGAAGCGATTATGATCACATCAGCTTCATTAAATGTACAGCATACATGCTAATAATCAACATCACAATAAACCACAATATTTATCCTGTTATAGTTACTGTGGGAAAAATCATAATCCACAGCAAAATGTAAAGCTATTATCATGATATGAATTGAGGACATGTCTCATTCTAAATGCCAGTGAAATTAATCTGGGACTATATTTATTTTTATATACTTTTTAATGTGACTTCCCATGATTTATATCCCATGTAGCCGCAGTGTGATTAATGTTAAATGAATTCAGATTGTAAACAGGATGCTGAAAGGACAGAGGAGTGAATGTTGGATGTTTTGAGATGTGAAACTCTCTCTCACTCAGTAAAGTAGAATGCGGCGCAACTCCATCACGAATCTCCAACACGTCATACGCTGCCTCTAAAGAGAAGTCCTGAAAATGCAGTCGGATATTTTGCCCTCGTTCGGCGTGTAAAATCCACACACCTGAGCAAACACACACACGCACACACACACACACACACACACACACACACACACACACAGACACAGACACACTCAATCAGTGAGACAAGTTAGTTCCTGTTGTCACTTATGTTATAGCAGCTATAAACACTCATTCCCTCACAATCCCTCTCTTTATTCTCTCTCTGTATTCCCTCTCTTTATTCTCTCTCTTTATTGTCTCTTTTTATTCCCTCTCTTTATTCCCACTCTTTATTCTCTCTTTTTATTCCCACTCTTTATTCCCTCTCTTTATTTTCTCTCTTTATTTTCTTTTAAGATTAAAAATCTCAGTTTGTGGTGTTAGTGAGAGACAGTAAAGACGTGTAAACTCCTCTGTCCTTAGATGTGGGAAAACTTAAAGTTACAGCTTCACGTCTGACTGTTACACAGCACTGTCACTGGAGACACCTTCCATACGCGTTACATAAACATCTCCTTACTTTAAGAAAACTTCACCATCTACAGTTTTCCCTGTGAATGATCCATTACTATAGAAATGATAATGTATTAGAGCAAGATGATTAATATAAACCTGCGCTACTGTCAGAGCCGCTGTTATAGAAAACTAATCAACACCTTCTGACCAATCACGATCCAGAACTCAGCAGCTCTGTGGGATAAATATATACAGTGAGTAGAATGAGAGGATTTTTGATTTTTGAGGACATCGTGTGGTGTTTCGCTGTTTATTACAGATGAATTACTCACATGATAAACTGTGTCCATAGCCGTGAGGATAATTTGGCAAGCTGAAGGTCGAGTTTGATGCATAAAGGTCAAACGGACCTCCACAATCAGCTGTAGTGGAGAAACATAACCGTTAATCAAGCAAAACAATATTAGAATTAAAAAGAGGAAGACAGAAGTTAGTACTGGTGCTTAAATAGGGTAAAAACATTAACAGTGAAAAGATCTGCAGTTTGTAAAGTTATTCACTAACATGCTTACAGAACTTTATTTAAAAACAGTGATGAAAATGTATATTTAACTATATTTTTAACGAATAAAGTAATTACAAAAACACTGAGACGTGCTGCGTGTGATGTTGGATTAGGAGGAGAAACACCTAATGAGTAATAAATATCAGGATCATGGTGTTTATAACGTTGGAGAGGTTTGGAGATGATTTGGAGATGATCTAATTTATTTGTAAAAAAAAAAAAAAAGA
Organism: Ictalurus furcatus; assembly: GCF_023375685.1. Classification (NCBI taxonomy): domain Eukaryota; kingdom Metazoa; phylum Chordata; class Actinopteri; order Siluriformes; family Ictaluridae; genus Ictalurus; species Ictalurus furcatus. Next base: position 9,227,926 of record NC_071272.1, read on the forward strand.
AAAAGAAAAGAAAACAACCTTAAAGTATTATTGTACGAGCATGGACACAGAACATAAACATTATATCAACATAAAAGGGTTAAAGAGAGAACTCAGGAGAACTGATGAAGAACCTCACATGACCTCCTGCACGTTACCATGTGAAACTGTACTATAATGTATAACGCAGAGTGGAATCTAAATGAAGGCAGAGTGTCGTACCTGGTCCTGGATGAGGCGTGGTCGGGAGTGGGACGTGAGTCGGGTCAGGTGGCGACAGTCCACACGGCCCAGAGGTCATGCTGAGGTCATCTAGTGCAATATCGTTCCTCGTGCCTTGCTTTCGCGCTTCAAATACGATCTGAAATGAGAAGACAGATGATGGATGGAAATAAATTTGCGGATGAAATTGAACATTTTTCTACACTAAATTTGATCAATTCTACATAAAAGCGTTATAAAGAATGTTATAAAGTTATAAAAGTGTACATTTCTCTCTGATTCATCGATGAGAAACTTCACCGTTTTATCTCAATCTAATTTCTCTGACAATGAGCTCCAAACGTAAACAAACAAACAAATAAATAATTAAACAAATAAATAAAAACTCATCCCTTCCCAGAAAAGCACTGTATTTTTGCTTTGTAAAATGATAACAGTGATATAAGATTCAATTAAATATGAACATTTAAAGTGAAAGTCATAAGTTAAAAAAAATGAAAAATAAATTTTTTAATCATTAATTTAAACAGTTCACGGACACTGTCAGTACAGAATATATTTACAAACAAACAAGAAAATGTAGGTACATTATTCAAAATGTGTACCGTAATAGTCAGCCTATTTATTATATTATATTAATTACTGAATTTCTTTCAACCTACAGAACAAAATTCCAGTTGACTTTATTTATAGATTTTCTGTAATAACTTTTACATCAAACTTAAACTTCAGACATAAATCAAGTCAAAGCACAAACTCAGCTGAAAATGTTGCTGAATCTGGAAATAAAGCATCTTATTACATCACTATGGATACCAGTATCTTTCATTTCCTGTATGTTATACTGACTGTTTGATTGGTCGTGTCCTTTATGGTTACTTGTCCGTAGTTCCAGTTGTTTCCGTAGTTTCCCTCTTTCTGGAACAGAATCATGACATTTGAGTTTCTCTCTGCGTTTACTGTCAGACGCCGAACGTTCTCACCGAACATGTGATACCTCAAAGATCAAAACACGAACGCTGTTGGTTAATATTTGATCATATTTAATATTTAGCCTATAAGCTCAGTGATTGTATTCTTTAGAAAGACAGAGAAAAAGGAACAGGCAGACAAAAGGAACTAACCAGAACCTCAGACACATCGATTCTGTTGCAGGAGCCAATGGGAAGCTGCGGAGACGGAAAATCTTCTCCCAACTTCCGGGACTCGTCGGAGTTATGATGTAGTACCCTAGAAAACGTGGGTGATTCGGGACATGTCCAAAATGAAGTCATGATGAATAGAATTCACATGACGGAAAGCTGAAACAAATTGTTTTGGATTGATTACAGATGTGGACATTTACCGGACTGGTTAGCGAACGTGTGGTCGAAGCTCGGTCCAGACAGAGCAGGCAAAGAAGATCCGTTCTTCCTCATCCAGTCTCCATCACCATCAGCGTCCTGTCTCCAGAAACAGAATCCCTCCTCAAACGAGCAGTTTATCTTCGCCTCATCTGAACACAGAAATAAGATTATTATTATTATTATTATCTCATCATCATCAATTATTTTATTTTATTCCACAGCTACAGAAAAAAACTCTAATTTCATTGGAGGTTGAAACTGAGATGCCATGTAACCATGATAACGAATGGTGAATGAGTGGTGTTTTTTGTGCCAGGCCTGTGATTACACTTCATTAGCACAATGCATCAAGACGAAAGAAGTGTGGAAATATTTTAACGAAAAGAGCATGAAATGACCAAGACATAACCATAGCGACAAGCGAATAAACCTGTTGATAAATAAAAGACTTGAAGGTTAGTCACGAAGTCTGCAGCGAAGTCGCCTTGATCCTAATCTAATGACCTCGAGCTGATAATGGTGAATAGTTGGAGGTATAAAGTGCAGAAGTGTAAAGATTAGAGATGTGAGACGTACTGCTGAGGTGTGTGAGGTTCTCTGCTCGGTACGTAGCGTTAAAACCTCGCTGGTTGTATATTAAATCAGAGGAGAACTTCACTGTGGCCTCATGGGACAAAATCCAGACAACTCCAGGAGACGAACCTGACAGCGAGTCTGAGGAGGACACGAGACACTGCGTCATGTCTTACTCACATTAATTCATCTTACTTCATAACTACTGCTATATACAGAATAATGAACTCGTTTAGTGATCATTTATTTAACATTGGTATTGGAATACAGGAAATTGTGCCTGGAAGCACTTCTGTGAGGACATTTACGCTACTTTTAAATAAGAAATAAGCAAAACATTTCGTATTTACATATTTGTTTAAGCACAATGACCTGTGCTTAAAATTCACTTTTATAAATACATAAATAAATAAGTCAATAAATAAATAAATAAAACACCATTAAAACTAACAATAAATGTTATAAATAAATGGTAAATAAATGGGAGTTTATTAAAAGTTTATTCTATTCAACATTCCATGACTCCTTCTGTTCTTAAATTCAATCATATTTATACTCACAAAGAGTATGCAAATGAGCTGAGAATATTCATATTAGCTGAAATATAGTTTATAAACTCACACTCCAGTGTTTTCGCAGCTCCGATTCCCTCGTACACATTCAGAACATCGAATTCTTGCTCCGTATCAAAAGTCTCGAAATCGATTTTTATGCTCAGTCCTTCATTAACACTGACAAAGAGGTGAAAAATAAATCAGTAATTTTTAATATTACAACCAATTAAATGACTGTTTGAAATAATAAAAGAAGTATAAATCAGGTAAGATAAAGTTAATTAAGGAGCACAAACCCTTTAATCAGAGTAAAGCTGTATGATTATTGTATGATGATATTCGGGACGATGACGGAAGAAATAATTTAAAAAATCATTAAAACTGTTATAAAAAAGGACGAGTAGAAAAGCAGAAAGGAGTGGAGACTGAGTGAAGGAGGATAAAACCCCAGAGGACCGAGTGTAGAGAGGAAAACACAGATATTAAAATGTAGGAGAGAGATACCGTATGATCCAGAGACATTCTGTACTGCTGTCATAATCCAGGGGGAAATTATCACTGTGGAAAAATCCATTCGGCCCCAGCAACAGGAACTGTCCATCACACACCGTCGCTACGGAAACACAAGTTACACTCGGAAATAAATCAATTCATTACAATTAACTCAATAAAGTTATACATCAATACATACATTTTAATCAGTCATTTAAAATAATATATTTTGATCCAATTAAAATGAAGTTTAAAATGCATTTTATATAATGTGATGAAATTTAGGGTTCACATTAAAAAAAGAAAAGTTTCATTAATTTTTTTTAAAAACCCAAATAAAACCAGGGAAAATGGGATTTTTATTTTCTTTTCAGATTGCTTAATTAATGTGTTTACAGTCTATGGTCAATAGTTAATTAATAGTAAACTATGTAATATCTGTTTATATACACAATTAATAAATCTTAATTTAAAGTCTTACTGATTTATGTCTAACACACTTATACATATATGAAGCGTGTTAGACATAAATATAGAGATATACACCTGAGAGATAAAAGTGAACAGACAGAGAGACAGACAGGCCGCTGACAGACACAGAGAGACAGACTGATCACAGACAGACACAGAGAGACATAGAGAGAAACAGACAGACAGACAAAGAGACAGACAGGTTATTACCACAGGTGCTGTGAGACTCGTCAGAGGCGTTGGGACAGTTTGGTTCTCCATCACAGAAGAGGTTTATAGGAACACAAGTTACATTGTCTCTGCAAAATTTCTGTTCATCAGGACATTTAACTGCATAAACACACACACACACACACACACACACACACACACACACGCACACACCATGTACTGTAATATGAAAAAAATCAACCGTCACTCAAATCTGCTGCACATGACTTTTTTCTTTATCAGAAAATCAGTGAATAAAAATGAATCATAGTTATTAAATTAGTAATTAACTAAACATGCTCGTCATTATTTACTGTTTTATTGTTGTTTTTATCAGTTCTGATTTTCTGCACTTTAAACCCATATCTAATCTAAAGTCCGGAGACAAAAACATTCAGTTATTATTGGACAGAAGTGCATCGTTTATAAATATAAATCTGACGAAAAAATCTGATATGCATAACATATAATATCATGTATAGCAGAGATTTATGCAGTCTAAATTCACAGACAGACAGACAGAGCGACAGAGAGACAGACAGTCAGACAGATAGACAGACAGACAGAGAGAGAGACAGTCAGACAGACAGACAGAGAGACGGACAGACAGATAGTCAGAGAGAGAGGCAGAGAGACACTCACCTGTTTCAGGTGTAGCTGTAGGGGGAATCTGTGTGGTGGAAATGTCTGATAGAACATAAGAGAGAAGATGATGGTGTTAGAAATAAAATGTGTGTGAGCGGTGATGGCGTACCTGTGACGTGAGTGTGAGCGGTGATGACGTACCTGTGACGTGAGTGTGAACGGTGATGACGTACCTGTGACGTGAGTGTGTGAGTGGTGATGACGTACCTGTGACGTGAGTGTGAGCGGTGATGACGTACCTGTGACGTGAATGCTGCTGCTGTTTATGATGAGTGTTGAGTCTGGAATATTCTGTAAACCGGAAATTAACTGCTGCTGCACCACTGTTACTTCCACAACATCCCTGAACAGCACAGTGAAGTGCACTATCACACTTCCTGAACTGTTGTACACACACACACACACACACACACACACACACAATAATTAATATATGTAAAAACTGATATTTTTTTAAATAGGTCATCAGAAATGGTACAAACACTATCCCCGCCTTTAATCCCGACCCTACTCTAACTCTAACTGTGATTAGTGCACAGCTTTATGATTCAAGCTGATGTTGGTTGATGATAAACCTTTTCTCCTGAGTGATGAAGACTTTCAGTAATAAACTCTGACCTGAAGCTGGTCACTCTGCAGCTCCTGAACTGCGAGTTTAATGAGCCGAGTTCATATGCTTCGGTGATCTAAAACAAAATAAAACACAGACAAAGATCATTGTCTACACATCACCGTGCGCCACCTGCTGAAAATGATGACATTATACATCATGTCACACTCTTATCTTGTACAGCTTGAAGTAATGTCATAATTCACTATAACATCCGTAATAAAGACAAAGTGATTCACCAGAAGCTGCGTATCATAGGCCAGAGATTTAAAGGTCCCACTGCTACTGTTCCTGAGCTCCTCAGTGAAACTCGCTCCCTCTGAGATGGTCAGAGTTCCACTGAACGACGAGTTGCTGCTTCCTGTTTGTCCTTCGTTACCTACAACAGCACAACTGTCCTTAATTACTGAACATTTCTGTAAAGATTTAATTACACAAAGATGTCCTCATTAACAAATCCCAAATCATGATCTATTCAATGCGTAGACCAGAATCAGTCCACGGTGGGAGTGTCCTAGGCCCAGGTTTGGGGATTAAAGGAATACATGTGATGGCGTTACGTAATCAGGATATAAAACACTGGTAGCTGTAATCTGTTACAGTTACGTCATAAAACAAAGTAATCAGATTACAGGTACACTCTTAATTAAAGTTCTGGTTCTCTCGCCAGTCGTGACTCACGTGAACAACCTCTTGGTGCAGGTGTTAATAAATTTCAGGCAAAGTTAATTTGGTAGAAATGAACACAAATTGTTCTTTGAAATGTTTTTGTTAGGGGACCATACGTCCTCTTTTCCCGGGACATGTCCTCGGACCTTAAGGATGCGTCTAAATTTGAGAAAATGTTTGAGAAAATTCAGCTTTAGTTTCGTTATGATGTGTTTATGGTCTAATACTGCATCAAATAAATAAAAGCTGAGCTCTCTTTGGAAAACCAGAATATGGTCTAGCTTTTGTGATGTAATGTTACCCGCATCAGGGACAGTGATCTTTTATTTATTTAGCTCTAAAATAAGCTCTAAATAAAAGAATTTTAGATCATACTGCTTTTCTCTTGACTTTATTTACATTTAGGGCCTTGAGGTAATCCAAAACGAATCAGATTACATTACTTTCATATGGTGATAGTTGGATTACGTTACTGATGACATTTTTAAAAATGTTATCTGTAACTTTAACGGAATAAATTTTTTAAATGACGCTCCCGACCCTGCCCAGACCACACCCCCTTTTGATTCTACTGTACGTTACATGTGGAACTGTAATATTTAATATTTACAGTTCGTTTAGTGAACCTGTTCATCAAAGTGCACTACATCAGTCTAAGCCTCTATGTCAAGTCTATGCAGCGTACACAATTAATAGCAGAAAGTTCACCTGTTTGGAGCGCTAAAAAGGACACGACGATGAGCCCGACACACACCGCAAACAAGACGATGGTCACGGTGCTCAGCAGAACCTCCAGAGAGGAACATGGTGCCGTCCTCCTCGTCTTCCTGCACATTGCTATTCACTTGTCTACTCGCCAACTCTAACCCTTATATTACTTATAATAATACTTAATAACCCTAATAATATTTATAATACTAATACTTACTGAGTGTTCCCTCTTAACCCTGAACACAGATCTGATGCACGTTACCTTCTTCCTCCTTAAATAGAACGAGCATCAGTGAAGATCTGAGTTTGTAATAACTTTATGACGCCTCTGTTTATGTGCCGCAATGATGGCTGTAAACGTTTATTACTCCTCATCCAATGCAAATGAGCAGCTTTCAACGCTAATGACGCAGAGAAGAAGTCAGGAACCATATCAGGGTATCAAGTGTATCATTGAGAATACAATTAAACTCACAGTTGATCACAGCTTTTTCAATATAATGGGTTAAAATAACCTGAAAGATGCGTCCTAGATAACACATGCACTATATAGTGCACTAGTTTGTGTTACTTATAATGCATATGGCCTTTGTATGAAATATAGTGTGTGATTTGGGACACATCCACAATGGATTATTGATGTGTGTATATAGTGAATAAGGCATGTGGTTTGACACACATCAATAGTCTAATGAGGGCATGTCCCAAACCACACACGCACACACATACACACACACACACACACACACACACACACAATGAGGGTTTTTAAAAGGCTGATATTTTACTTTGCACTCTAAGTCTTTATAATATTACCCACGTGTTCTCAATATGTTTTTCTGTCTTCATATGAGCAGACATTTCTCAAATCACGAGAGCTCCTAGGTCATAGCTTTCTGAGTAAATACATTTCTCAACACATTTATTTATTAATATGTAATCATTTCCCGGAATGACCTTGCACACAGCGGTTTATTAAACACACTCGGTATATTATCACTAAAGCCAAGAACGCAGTAACTCCAGTCTCCTCCATCACCGCTATTTTAATTCCTATCTAAAGGGTATTTATCAATCAGGAGGATCGTCTGGAGCCCGGATCAATGTTCTGTGTCCTTCCTAAAGTGGTTTTCCTCTGGCAATAAAACCGTCACTTAAAGATGTTTGATTATCGTTTTATCACAAAGGTCATTAAATGCAGTGGATGCAAAGTCCTCTTTTATGTGAATCCAACTCCTTCGGAAAAGCAGAAACGTCTTGATCGGGCTGCACGTGTGGAATTTTATGATACAGGCCACGTCCACTCTTGAGTCTGATTTCACAGAAATGTAATAACTGGCTGAAAACAAACTGGATTTAAGAGTGCATTTAATTTCAGAAGTGTAAAGTTACGCACAGGTGACCTTCTGATGTACAAGCAAGAAATCAAATAAATTAAGACAAACAACAAATCAATCAAACTGTAAATAAGGAAATGTGCAAATATATATATGAGATATTTCTACTTTTTTTTTCTTTCTTTTTTACAACATTTACACTTCAGGAACAAAGTGCGTCACATTAGGAAGGTCAGCTGACTTCTAAGGCCACTAATTTTCAAGAAATATGTAGGATGTGTGTAAATTCTCTTTACTGAACGAGAGCCGGACTGTTCCTCCAATCATCATCATCATCATCATCATCATCATCATTATTATTATTATTATTATTATTATACTCATAAACTTAAATGTTTTGTAATGATCCTGATAGTCTAAACATGAACACACCTCCTGCTAATAAACACACACACACACACACACACACACATTAACCATGTTTAACAGTGTAATCAGCCTAACACATGAACAGACGCAGCTGTGTGTAAAACTTTTGAATTAACTTCTGTATTTTTTCTTGGGTTTGTTTCTCCTCTCATGGCCTCTTCTGCCTTTACGATGATTTTCCATCTCTGTGTTTTGCTCTGCGCCCATCTCTTCCGAGTTGGTACAGTCCGAAGCCTGGGTCAGCTCATCTGAACAGGAAGTCCAGGAAACAAATCCACCTTTTGGCCACGCCCATGGAATTACAGGAGGGAAGTAGGGACCCTGCATAGGGCACATAGATGGAACTCCCCGTAGGGCATACGTCTAAAGGAACAGAAGGAATCTTTAGCTTTAGTTTCTTAGACTTCATTTAGTTTATGATTTAGACCAGCGGTTTGCATGATGCTAAGCTGGTGGCCATTTGTTTCCATTACTTCCTAGCTACATTAGCAATAGCCTTGTAAATCCAGTGCAAAAACTTAAACATACTGTATACCTGACTGATCATCTACATTTGGTGTGAAGTAAAGAGACACTGTTACTGAGGATGTTTAATTTTTGCCAGAAGTCTCGCTTTAATTCTTTTATTCTGCACAATCATCGTATATATGTTTAATGTGACATCACTTCCTGTGATTGCCTTATATGGAGAATACTAGATGTTTTTTGCACTGTATTTCTTTCTGGTTTACAAAGAATTAGATTCAATTAGAAAAACATTTAAAGCTCAGAAACCATCAGGAAGATATTTATGAGCTGAAAAAGAGAGAGAGAGAGAGTGTGTGTGTGTGTGTGTGTGTGTGTGTGTGTGTATGTGTTTTACCGCATCTCTCCAGCTGTGATCATCCTGAGCTGTGAGTGTGTGTACTGAAAAATAAACAAGAGAAATGATATGTGGTTATAAAACGCTGCAGGTAAACACAATGTATGCTTTTAAAAATATAATATAGTGATCATATGAGATCTTCATAAAACTCAATAAAATATTAAGCAATTAGCATGTTCATATCACGAAAATATATTTTCGGGCTAATACGTTTGTAGCCATGCTTCGTTTGTGAATAATTCAATCGTGTTACTCACTGAGTGAATCACTGAGTGAAGGTGAGTGAATCAATACTTTCACTTGGGTGAGTCATTTTGTTTTTAATTCCTTTGCTGATAATGGGCGTGGCAAAGCGCAATTTCACTGACCGTATGTGAGTGAGTGAGAATCGCGTGAGTCATTTGCTCAACTGCATGTGTGCTGATCCACTTTCCTTGACTCACTGAATCTTTCAAGCTTAAGTTCCTCTCCTGTTCAAAGAATCAGTGTTCACGTGAACGAATCATTTGGTCATCAGTGAAAGGATTCACTCAAAAATATGCAATTAAACAAATCAGTGAACGAATCATTTAACTCAAGTGACTCGAATGATTCAGGACTCCTGTGCTGCAGGTGTTAAAACTTTAATAGGGACTTTAATTGTAATGTGACAGCGTCTTAGTGTGTTTACAAAAGAAAGTACAGTGTTTGTTACTTACAGCAGTAAAATTCTCATATCTGAAATTGTTATAAACAAACAAAAGCTCCTTATGAAGTTAGCTAAAGACTTGCTCAGGAAACACCATACCACTGATGCGCTAATGAGGCCTGATTGCATTTATGTACTGTACAGAAATAAATGGTACAGCCAAATGTGCGGATAATTTCCTACAAGTTTTAGTGCGTTAAAGTGAGCAACTTACCGTAATGATGCCTCAGTGTGATTGGACAGCCGTAGAGCCAGATCCCGTCCAATAGCGCAATGGCATAGGGAACTGCCTCGACATGTTTATAGTAAACAAAGCCGTAAGATTTCTGATTTCCGTCTCGATCTTTGGGAATAACGACTTTCCGCACCGGTCCTGCCTGAGAACACGGCAACAAAAATCAGTTAATACGTTATTTCATTCTTCACCAGCAGGAAATTTACCGATTGAATGTTTTATTATGGTTTACAATATTATTAGTGAATTACAGTGTGTTTTCCTGTAGCTGTGTAGGTCATTAATGCTGTTTATACTGAAGACCAAGTTTGGCTCCTGGAGCTGAAAATCCAGGATAATATACAAATATACAGAATAATAATTGAGTTTTTCTGCGAGTTCTCCTCTGAGTTTATTGTTTCATAATCATTTAATCATTTAATGCCAGTAAACTCAATTCATTTTGTTTTTGAAGGTTTGAAACCTCACAGATTTTTCCAGGTGCTCTGTACTGTTTTATTATCAACTGCTCACATGTGAAGGCTTAATTACTAAAGCTGAGACTCTGTGAATAAGTGTGTGTGTGTGTGTGTGTTTGTGTGTGTTTGTGTGTGTCTGTGTGTGTGTGTGTGTGTGTGTGTGTGTGTGTGTGTTACAGTACAATTCTGAGTGACGTCACAATGTATTATTTATTAAAGAACGACATGTCATACTTTTTATCTGTTTATAGTTACATTTAATGTTAATTTATGTTAGTTCCTTTTGTCACTTATGATAGAGCAGCTGTAAACACTCCTTCCCTCACCAAGCTCCCTCACCATTCTCTCTCTTTATTCACTCTCTATTCTCTCTCTATGCTCTCTTTATTCTCTCTATCCATTTTCTCTCTTTCTTCTCTCTCTATTTTCTCTCTTCAAGTTAATAAGACAAAAAGCTCAGCTTGTCAATTTACTGAGAAACAGTAAAGAAGTGTAAACTCCTCTGTGCTGAAGATGTGGGAAAACTTAAAGTTCCAACTTTAAATGTGACTGTTACACAGTGCTGACACTGGAGACTCCTGCCATCAACGTTACATAAACATCTCCCTATTTTATGAAAACGTCACTACATCAATGATTATTTTAATTCATTTATTATTATCATTGGAGCGCATTAATATAAACCTGAACTTTGCAGCTGCGCTACTGTCCGAGCTGCTGTTACAGAGAATTAATCAACACCTTCTGACCAATCACAATCCAGAACTCAACAGCATTGTGGTGTGAGATGTTTTAACACACATCACCCTTATAAACACACTCTGTAACATACAGTAATATAACAAAAAAAAATTATATATAAATTATTATATTAAAAATTTTATTAACTGTAATTAAAGCTCAAATTAATTATTCATTAATCAGTTAATTATTACTGTGTGTGTGTGTGTGTGTGTGCGTGTGTGTGTGTGTGTGTGTGTGTCACCTGCAGGAAGAGCTCATATAAAATCTCCTCCCTCACACAGTTGCTCAGATTGAACACGAACACAGTGTGCTGCTCTTCTCCCTCACTTTCCTGCATCTTTCACTTTACTCACATCAGCACCGACCGGAAGTGAAAGAAGAATTAAACGCCTCCTTCCGCTTTCCGCTCTGTCGTGATAAAATGGCTGATTTTCCGACACTGCACTTCCGCTTTGCTCCAGCAGAGGGCGCATGTTTAATATACATATGTTTAATAGAGGAGCGCGAGCAGCACATTAAAACACCAACCAAAACACATGTATTAGGCTATTGTTGATTAATTTATTAACAATATTTGTTATATTGTTTATTTACTGATAATAACAAATACTATAATTTTATTATTGATTTATTAATCATCTTTAATGTTATATTTATTTATAATTCGTGCATACATTTAATAAATAAATCAAACATGTTAAATAATATGTATCTGCTTGATGTACTTATTAATATAGACTGATTCATATTTATTATATATTTGATTTATTTGGCTTTTTGTTTTGTTTGTTAATTCTTCTACTCTGCACGTGACTTGAATGAGGAGCAGGTTTTTTTTTTTTTTTTTTTTTTTATTTGTTTGAATTCTTTGAATGAATTAAACCCAAACATGTAAATGAAAAAGTAATTAAGGCTGAAACGTGGGTAAATGTTTATATAAATATATCCTCTAAAGAATCCTCTTGTAGTGGATAATTCACATGTACAGATCACTTAAATATCACTTAATATCACTTAGGGATCACTTAAAGCTCTCATCAGAAAAAAATAATAAAAATCCAAATATTTGAGACGTTAAACATTTTAATTAAAATGTAAAATGGCCACACTCTGTGGTCCACACATCAGTGGTGTTCAGTAATAAAGCAGAAAGTTCCCCCACACACAGTCCACAGTTACTGTATATTAGTTTTAAGCCAGAAAGGCATCTTATATTTTTAATCAAGTATCTAGTTTGTTTATTTTTTAAATAGGCTAACTCACTATTAAGAGCTAACACTCAAAAAATGACACAAATCAAGGCTAAAATCAATTTTTATTTTGATTTCTTTGTTTAAATTATTAAGTAAACATGATAATATCCAGGATATATTTCTCCATCTTTAATAAATTTGTCCAGAATCAAATAAAGCTTCCGATTTGTTAAAAAATTATGATTTGTTTAAAAAATAATAATAATACACTGACAAATAATCCCTTTATAGTCATTTTATAGGTTATTGATTATAGCAATGCACAAATCAAAATGTAATTAATATTAATAAACACTTTTCTGGCCAACAGCAAACAACTAAAATCATTTGGGGAAATAAATGTAAAAGGGTAAATATAATTCAGAATGCACTCATATTTTAATTACTCAGCAGATAGCATTAGATGCCACTTTAATAAGTACACATTTATTTGTTATTTATGATTCAAGCTTCAACACAGGCTACGAACTATTCATTAAAATGCTATACGGCATCAAAATGATCAGTTTCATAATCAGCTTCATTTCCATAACATGCACACATTATTTACATAAAACAGGCCATAATTATTGTAGCTGTTCCAGATTCAAATGACTGTACTGTATATAAACGTATGGATATATATGTGTAATTTGCATACAGTCATTTTCCGATCAGAATGAGGGGAAGAAACAGATGAGTTTAATGAAATCTATTCAGGGAGCTTGTCATTAAACTCATAAAAAAACTTTTTTAATTCTCTTGCTTCTCTAATAGCATCGACTAGTGGTTTTGCATCTTCTTCATACATTCTGTGTGGATTTTTCTGACTCAGCTTTTCAAATTCCTTGTCATCTTTAGAGTTAAGTAAGTCAATGATAAACCCTCTGTTTAAGCCAGTTACTCCTTTCAGCAGTTTGGTTTCATTTGGGCGATCCCCCTTTATATATGTTTCTTTATTTTTGAGTACCCCATGAGAGTAAGCACAGATTGCCAATTTGCGCGCATCCAGACTTGACTGTCCGGTAATTAAGCCCTCGCCACGAAGGCTGAATCTCTCCGGAGCACTGATGATGATGGGCTTTCTGTCAGGAAACACAGCTTTAAAATGGTCACGCTTTTTGACCTGCGAGATCAGAACTGGTGACTCCATCCTGTACTTGTTCGTCCTCCTACGTGGCTTGATGAAGCTCTCCTGTAGGGTGTTGAGTCCATCACGCACTAGAACACAGAAGTTTGGTTCTGGGTAGTACACAAGCAGAGGATCGACCTCTGCCATGGCTACACGAATCCAGCGGTCCAGCCAACTCCCAATGTGTTGCTTGCTGTTGTGGACGAACTCGTAACCAGTCGACATCACGGTGGGCGGGATGGAGTCTTTGTCCAGCTCCTCTCTCACAATTTGTAAGTATTCACTGTAGATGAAGTTGAATTTGAATGTGTCGCTATCAACGAAACTGAAGTAAACCAGACATGCTGGATCGCCCCCCCTCAACTCCTCCACAAGTTTTGTTGTAGCAGCGTCCTTTTTCAGATGTTCTCGAATATCCTGTTACGGTGTCATAGTCGCATTTGGTGCCATTGTTCCACTGCTTCCCCAGGTGTACGTGATTATAGAATACTTGATATCCACGCATTTACAATTGTACCTGAAGGTCTGGAGCTTCTTGAGGACCTCAGCTAGATTTACGTTATATTTTCCGTTCATGCCAAAAATCACAGCTACGTCTTCCAGAACGACTTTGCCATTCTTATCCTTTATTAATTTCCTATCCTCTTCCCTAAATCCTTCAATTAGAGCTTCGAGGAGATAACCACACCTCTTCTGTGCCTCATCCTCTGAATCCACCTTCAAAGGTATATTGATCAAAAACTTGACCTTTACCCTCTGAAGAGACAGAACACACTTACAGTCAGGTCCAAAAGTATTTGGACAGGCGCAGATTATAGTTCATTAATTAGTCTAATCTACAAAAGTGACCAAAATGGCTTACTTTTTCATTTAAAATTCAGTCAAATCCATAAGTATTTGGACAGGGACACAATTTTGGTAATGCTACCTCTGTGGAGGCCACATTAGTGGCTGTGGAGCCACCACAGTGGATTTGAAACGCAGCAATCAAGATGTGATTAAAGTGTCAACTTTCAGCTTTAATTCAATGAGTTTAACAAAAATATTGCATTAACGGTAGAGTCTCACAGGCTCAAAAGTAATTGGGCAAACAAACATAACCATAAATATTATGGAGGGACGCTGTAAAAAAAATGACTGTAATTCCTAATTGCAGTCCTTGACTGCTTCGTTTCAAATCTGCTGGGGTGGAATACAGAGGAAACATTACCAACATTGTGTCGCTGTCCAAATACTTATGTTCCTGACTGTATTTATAATGAGAAAGCAAGCAATGAATAGTATCACAGTATCACAGATATTATTAAATGTAAGATCTAACCTGAGTAGAGGGGTCTCTGGTCCTTTTGCTGCCGCTGGGAATTCTGCTTGCCATCTTTTTGCTTTTCGTTCTTCCTGACCAACGAGTGAAATCCGGCTGCTGATCCGAGTCTTATATAGGACACGAGAAGGCTTATACTTTTACTCAGTTTCAGGTAACGCCTAGTGTCATCATTGTTCCAGATAATTTCTGGGAGGTTTCTCTTGATTTCTGGAAGGTTATCACATAAGTTACTGTAGTTGGAATCAATTTCTTAATAATCTACACAAAAGCATTTCCCAACACCCTGATTACCTTTTGACCCGTTTCGTGCCAAGCAGCCAGAGGAGGAAGTGTTTATTTCCGTTCTCTGGTAACCGAGGTTGTGATCTTTAGAAGGTTAGAGAACAGCTCGATGAAGTAACATTTCCGAAGAAATGCCTACATAAAAATATAACACTGGGTTTCTTGTAAAATTGCACACACACACACACACACACACACACACACAAACGACGCAGACCTTCAAATTCCTGGGCCTACACATCTCCAACGACCTGACATGGTCACTGAACACTTCCTCCTTAGTAAAGAAGGCCCAACAGCATCTGTATTTTCTAATGAGGATGAAGAGAGCTGGCACGCCCTCCATGCTCACTGGTTTCTACAGGCGTGTCACTGAGAGTGTACTCACCTGCTGCATTACCGTCTGGTATGGAAACTGCTCAGCATCTGACAGAAAAGCCCTGCAGCGGGTACTGAAGATGGCACAGTGCATCACTGGTACCAACCTTCCTGGCATTAAGGACATTTACACCACAAGGCGTGTGAGGAAGGCAACCTCCATCAGGAAGGACCCCTCACACCCATCCTTCGACTGGTTTAAGCCCCTCCCATCCGGGAAGAAGCTAAGAAGTATTCAGAACAAGCAGTCAGACTTCTGAACTGCCATGTCTAACTGTGACTCCGTGTACCTTATGGTAATATTATCTCGTCAATGTCTATCTAGTACATGTTGCACGGTATAGACTTCTGAAGGAAGTGTGTTTTGTTTTTATTCATTGACATGCAAGGTGCTAAAAATTACAATAAAGCTGACTTTGACTTTGACATGAACTGTTTTAGTTCTGAATGAGCTTTTAGTTGGATCATTAACAGATTGTCAGGAACGTATACACACACACACACACACACACACACACACACACACACACACACTGGAGTGGCTTAAATCGGTGGTTCTCAAACTGGGGGCCGTGGCACCCTGAGGGGCTACCAGATGGCACCGGGGTGCTAACCCTAACCCATACAGACATGTTCACTTATTATATCAATAAATCTATAACACTGACTCTACAGTTCACTGTTCTGAGGTAAATATATACCACTCAGCACAGTTAGCTGGCTAGCTTGTTGCTAACAGACGGCAACCATAGTGGCAGCCATGATTTTTTTTTCCACGATTTTTCCACAAAATGATTAATTTCTGAGGTCTGCTATCCTGTTTCTGAGGTAAGTCGAATGCAGCATTAGACCCAGGTCCTCTCAGTCTTGCTGTGTGGTTAGCGTATCCTCCAGCTCTATTGAATTTCCTGAGGTAAAACTACCACCTGAACTCCTCAGATTCTCACGATATGCTCAGTGATGATCTTCCTCCTCATCGCCACATGACTGGTCTGGTCCTGTGTCTGTCTCAGAACAAACAAATAGTAAACAAATTTAATTTACTCATGATTTAAATCTCTCTTCATGTTTTGTGAGTGAAGACATTCCATTTGTGGAAGGAAGGCTCACATGGATTGATCTATTTGGCAGCATGAACAAAGGAAGCTAAGTTTCATGTTTTGCTCTGAAGTCAGACAGCGTTATGGCAGTTCAAGATACAAAACAGGCTGAAAGGAAACTCATATTAGGAGATACAACATCATTTATTTTTGTCGGTCTTAAAGACGACACCATGTTTTCCCACAGACATTGAAATCCTCCACCTTAATAGCCAACATGATAGATGGAACCTATTAGTGATTCCTGATACTATCGTTAGTTATAGCAAACCTAACTCGGAGAATTGCTCAAGAAGATGATCATATCGATGATGTTTTAGTCTGCTCTTTTTCAGAGAGCCTATCCAGCATGTCTAACATGTGAATTTCGTGCTCATCAAATCTATCAAGACTTCCTGTTCACTCGACTGTCGTTCTATTAAATCACTGTGGTTTATTCACACATGGTGGTCTATAAAATAATAAATGCAATTTAAATGCAGTGTAAGAGGGTACATGCAATGTGTGTGTGTGTGTGTGTGAGAGAGAGAGAAACAGCTGAGATTTCCTACCGTGCAGTTCTGCTCCCTACCAGCAGGAGGCATAACACAGTTAAATGGAGCGTTCTACTTCTGCATAAAGCCATAAATAGTTAAAGGAACAAATCAAATATACTATCTAAATTTGTATGAAAATATATACAGAGACCCCATTTTGCCCAGTTTTTTGTAAAAAGGCTTTATTTTAGGTTGGAATGTTCTGCTTCTGTTATTATGTTTTATTATCTGACTGGCCGCAGGAGTCCAATAGGAGACGATGAGGGGCGGAGCTTCAGTCATTCATGTAAATTTTTTAAAGATTTGCTGCTGTTGTCGTGATTGCTGTCATGAGCTGCATCTCAAATTGAAACTCTTCCATCCATCCATCTATTTTCGACACTGCTCATCCTGGTGAGGGTCGCAGGAAACTCTACATTTAAAAGTATTTAGCCAATCTAGAAAATCCAGAAGGCTGGAACTAAAAACAGAGCTTTCAGTAGGTTTGAAGGCAAGGTTGAACAATTTTAATGATTACAGGAAACAGGGTTAGCGGTAGCACTCAATAACGTCTAGATTAGACGTCCATCTGTTGGTCATGTCCTTCCATTTCAAACAAATGGCAGACATTTGTGCTGATTGTTATGGAATAGATATGAGAATGAAAGTGCTGTTTTGCACTACGTTAACAAAGAAAGACAGCTAAACAATGCATCTAAAGTGTTTCTAAAGCAAACCAAAGGACGATTTGAGACCCAGCAGTACTGTGTTTGTAAAATAAACAAAATAAACAAAAGAGGAGATTTGTAAATCAGTTGCTCCCTGGTTTTGGAACCCTTACGTCCAGGGTAACTTATTAATGAGTTGTTATTGCTATTAAACTTACGCTTTACTTTGCCATTATTATCTCTATTTGTCTCTGCATTACTGTGTTCTGTGTGTCTTGTCTATTTGTTTTTTATCATTTTTGGTTGCACTTCCTAGTGTTGCTTTACACATTTACCTGACTTAATTACGCTGTGACACATCTAAACAACTCTAACAGAAACTCCATGGTCCTCTGAAGAAGGCGGTAGTGTCAATCCACACGTTATCCAACTGAAGCCGAAATGTCCCTGTGAGAGCGGATTTCATTTGGATTGGACAGACTTCTTATGTTTGACTAAATTAACGTAATGGAACAACATGATTAATCAAACACACTTTTTTGCCATCTAACTGTGTGCGAACTTGCGTTAAAACCGGATTGCGCGCTATAACGTATGAAGTTATTCGACAGACCTGTGGTGAATAACATTAACGTGAAATAAATAAACAGAAGCGCTGTGTAAAGGTGATCAGTGAGCTGAGGACCTGCGAGTTCTTCAGAAAGGGTCAAAGGCTCGCATGCAAATCGTGTCAAGGTAAAACGGCGCTGAGAGCAATAAACCGCGGGATCTTTACAACCATGCCATGATCAACCTTTCCATAATCTACACCTTTTATTGCTTTACTTTAGTCAATCATTAATGAGACAGGTGACAGTGACACAGACAGGTGAAACACACACACACACACACACACACACACACACACACACCTGAGCTATCACACCTATTTTATTCACATTTAAAATAAATAAAAGTTTCTCATGAGCGTAGCTGAGGTCTTGCTGCTGGATGACGATGCAGCAGGTATGTGTTTATATCACAGCACACACCATGACACACTCTTCACTTTACTACAACACTTCACTACAACATTTTTTATATTCACATTTGTTTTATATATAATATACACAAAAAAATATGAATAAATTAATAGCTCTTAAAACCTCTACAATAAAACAGAAAAAAAAAATGTTTTAAAACTTTATAAAATAAAAACTTTATATAAAATAAAATACAGGTAATAAATTACTTCATCATTTTCAGATCATAAATAAAGAGAAATAAATAGATCTTAATTTATGGTTTAAAAACTCGATACAGTAAAATGCCAAAAAATAAAAATATACCAGTTAAGTGAATAAATATATAAAAGTTAATGGTCTGCACTTATATATAGTGCTTTTATACAAAGCGCATTACACTGGTTCTCATTCACACCAATGGTAGCAGAGCTGTCATGCAAGACACTAGCTTGCCACTGGGAGCAACTTGGGGTTCAGTGTCTTGCCCAAGGACGCTTCGGCATGTGGAGTCATGTGGGCCGGGAATCGAACCGTCAACCCTACGATTAGTGGACAACCCGCTCTACCACCTGAGCCACAGTCGCCTTATTATTAGTAATAAGCAAATAATTAAAGACAAATTAATACCATAAAAATAAAACTACTATAATAATAATACTATAAAATAAAGAGAAATTTATACATATTAATACAAGATAATAAAGACTTTAAATAAATATGTATATTTAGTGTTGGTTCGATAAGCAAGAGCAAATAAAGAGGATATTTTATAGAGCTTTATTTTTTTAAAACATGATGCAAGTTACAAGTTAAGATTGTGAAATAAGTGTTAAAAATGAATTGAATAAAAATGAATAAATGAAAAAAATTGAATAAAAAGTGAATAGATTACTATTACTACTACTACTACTACTACTACTACTAATAATAATAATAATAATAATAATATGTGTGTAAACAGGTGATGAGCCTGTCACGTGTTATAAAACAGAAACTGTATACCTGAGTTATATAATCTCTATATGGCTAATTACCTTAATGAGTCAGCATTCTTTACTAGTGCAGCATAGCGCAGTGACATGATGTTACAGGATTCCCCGAGTCAGCTGATCCACAAACGCATGAGTCGAGTCGGGTCGAGTCGGCTTTTCTGACTTTCCTCTCATCTCATCACACACAGAGGTAATGTGAGGAAGGAAAAGTGACAGGTAATAAGATTAGAGACAAGACCATAAATATAGACATTAAACATTATACAATAAACGATAAACACTGTGTATACTATACCACAGCGCTGCTAATGAGATCTGGACTGTGATTGGTCAGAAGGTGTTGATTCATTCTCTATAACAGCAGCTCTGACAGTAGTGCAGGTTTATATATCATTTAATGTGCTCTTTCTAATACGTTATTGTTTCTATAGTAACGGCTTGTTCATATGGACTCCATTGTGGATGTGGTCCTGTTTTCTTAAAGAAAGGAGATGTTTATTTATGTAACGTGTATGGAAGGAGTCTCCACTGTCAGAGCTGTGTAACAGTCAGAGGTAAAGCTGTAACTTTAAGTTTTCCCACATCTTCAGCACAGAGGAGTTTACACTTTTGGTGGTAACGTGAACTAACAACATTAAATGTAACTCTAAATGGATAAAAGCATAGTGTGCTGTTCTTTAGTAGTAAATAAAACATTGTAATTGTTGGTAAGTTGCTGTGGAGTGAGAGGAATAAGACTATCAGGGACATGCTGGAATAGGAAAATAAGCAGCGTTGGGGTGATAAGAGTGACTCTGCTTGGTCACTCTACCCCAGCAGTGTGAGGCGCGTGAATAACCTATTGTGCTTTTCAGCTTTCGAAAGTTTATAGGAATGTCGTGAGATTTTACAGAATATATTACTATCCAAGTGTATCAATCATTCACAAAGGGTG
This sequence comes from Ictalurus furcatus, assembly GCF_023375685.1. Classification (NCBI taxonomy): domain Eukaryota; kingdom Metazoa; phylum Chordata; class Actinopteri; order Siluriformes; family Ictaluridae; genus Ictalurus; species Ictalurus furcatus. Next base: position 9,248,725 of record NC_071272.1, read on the forward strand.
AAATATACTTCATGTTACTAAACTTGAACTAAGCATCACAGACACACACACACACACACACACACACACACACACACACACACACATTCTGCTCGGTCATGGTGAAATTCTTACATTTATCAATGGAGGCAAAGGTTAATGAATTGAGTGAAGGGTGAAAGTCTTTAACTGGAGCTGTGTGTGTGTGTGTGTGTATGTGTGTGTGTGTGTGTGTGTGTGTGTGTGTACGTGTTACAGTTTGGGCAAAACTTACATCAAACACCCACCAGATGTGGCCGATCAGTCGAGATGTGTTTTTGCACTTGAGGCTATGACGCTAATGCTAATGGTACTAACAAGTAATACAAGCTTATAGCCTCCAGTATAAACCGCATGAATAAAATGACCACACATTCGCCTGAAACAGGCCTCTCTAAAGTTGTTCTACTTACACTTTCACTGCTGTTACTAGTACTCTAGTTATACTACCACTGTTGCTATTTTACTGCTAGTATTAAAAGTGCTAACAGTACTCCAAGAACTATTCCAATTTTTAAAAAATTGCTACTGCTCCCACCTGTAATACTAATCCCACAATCTAATACATTCCTCACTACAACTAACATCTCTTACTACTATTACTAACATTATTAATACAGATGCTATTTTTATTAAGGCTACTAATACCAATATTACAGATGTAATAAACTACACTATTAATACTAATACTGATATTATTATTGCTAGTAACATGTATTTGTTTAGTACTAATATTACCAAAGTCTCTACTATTTTCACTACCAAGCCTAGGAGTAATGCTTTCGTCCTTAAAACTTTTTTCTACTAATGTTTATCCTGTTAATGTACTACTACTACTACTACTACTACTGCTAATAATAATAATTATTATTATTATAATGCAACAGTGCTGTATACTACTACTAATACTGATACTAATATCGCTAGTAAAGTGCGTTTAGAGTGTTAGTACTAGTATTGATGCTTATTACCAACACCTCTATCATGGTATTATTACTTGTATTATTACAATTACTATTATATTAGTAGAAGTATTATCATATTTATACTGTGACTAATACTCCTAATACTAGTATGAATATTGCTAGTAAAGTGTGCCAGTTATTATTATTACTGCTGCTATCAATACTGCTAATGCTATACTAATACTACTTATAGTAATAACTATACCACACTAGGATTAGTACTAGGATTAGTACTAATATTACTAGCTCTACTAGAATACTACTAATTCTTATACTACTATTGCTATTGTAATTAATAATGCTATTCCTATTATAGATACTCCTATATACACTCTAGTAATAGTAATAGCAATAGTAATAACAGTTATAGTATTAGTATTACTGTTGTTACTATTGTACTTATAATGCTATACTACTACTAAAGTGTTAGTACAGTAGGTAAGGTAAAGTAGTATTAGCTTTGATGGCATTATCATAGATGAGGTAGCAGTTGCATTAACACTAATTGTAGTAGTAATTTAGTAGTATATTTTAGTAGTAACAGCAGTATTATGATTATTAGTAGCGCTGATAATTCTGCTAATGTTACATTACTAAAACCAGTGCTAAAATTAGTGTGAATGCTACGGACAATATTCTAATATTACTGACACTGATATTATTACTAAACTGTTACTGATACTAACATTACTACTGCTGCTACTCCTCCTGTCTTCACTGTTTAAACGGGTGGGTTAAGGGATTCTTTGTAGGCTATATGAAGGGTTCTCGGCCATATACATGGTTCTACAAAGAACTTTTATCAATTCCAGATTTGACCTTTTTTTCTAAGAGTGTAAAATGAATGCAGTATTAAAGTATAAACTATTACTACTGCCACTATAAGTGCAACTGCTACTAATTACTGCTTTTAATACTCCTAAGAATCTTTTTTTGATATTCTAATTAAGATACAGTGTTGTTGAAGCATGTAAAAACGGCCGAGCGTGTTCCGTTATCCACGATCGGATTCCAGCGGTCCAGATTAAAAGCCATAACGCACCACGGCCTCTTCAACCTGTCTGTAATTTCCACACGACTACTGCATTCTGATTGCTATTGCTTTACAGCTTCAGTGTTTATTCAGAATAAATCTCACCAATATAGAGGATATTAGGGGGGCAGTTAGTATATTGTAAATGAGAGTTTATGGTAAAACTGCCCCATAAACACTGTTCGGTACGAGGACTGAGCAGTAATCGACATGAAGTGCAGCAGATCTCACACGTGCCAGCGTCGGAGTCACGACATTCACAATTTAACACCAGTTTGGAGATTAGATTATATTACAAACATAGTGGTATATCCTTCACTTCTTCAGCAATATAGTTTCACATTTATTTAATTTAATAGATTGAAAACTCTTTAACCATAGATAAAATGCTGCCGAGATAAAAATCCCAGATTTTCCATCATGTCCAGCTTGACATGATGTAAGTTTTTTGATGTTTTTTTTTCATGTTTGTTTGAGCGGTTAAATGGAAGGACGCTAATGTTTTCTTCTAACAAGTCCGTCCGTTTAGATCCTGTTGTATTGACTTTCCCCGAGCGTGTTTGTGTTACTGTGGTGAGGCCAGTTTTACGACAGCAGCCCTCTAATAAACTTTACGAGCCACTGGGGAAAGAAGCAAATGCCTCCTGTTGTTTTAACAATTAACATCGTGTTTACTGAAAATAGATCGCTCATGAGAATCTGAGCAGCGATAAAACCCTGCTGAATATAAAATGTAGCTTCAGTATTCGTGCAGTTCTTTACAAAAGGATGTTATTCAAAGAAGTTATTCAAGCGTTTCAGTGTCTTGAAAGGCAATTCTGATCTATTTCTGATTTACTCAGACCACAGCCGATGATGAAAGTGGATCGATGGATTTAAATTAAGGGCAGAATTAAAAGTAAATGAAATGAAAAAGTAAACAGGTCAATAATGTCAGGTTTTTGTTAAACTCATCTAATAGAAATATGAGCATTTACGAACTCAGTTAATTGTAGTAGCATAAACATTATACAGATATGTTAAAGCTATATATTTTACTTGAGTAGAAATGCCTTTAATTTAAATACTTTGATCCATCAATTTCCTCAGCGCAGTTATAACCAATAATCAGTTGAATATCATAATATTCAATATTATATTATCATCAAATCTTTTTTTCTGATCAGCAGCTTGTCTTGCAAGTCAAGAGTCCTTCTTTTGGAAACGTCACGGTGGTTTAAAGTTTCTTTAAAAAGCAAACTGTCATATCAAAAAAATAGCATGCTATTTCTGTAAACTGTCACTAAAAGAACAGAAAATAATCACACGTATTGACTGTATGTACTATTAACATGCGTCTTTGTGAAAAATGACACGTTTTGAGATTAGACCTTAACTTGCTGTTTATTTGCATCTTTACCAAAATACGGAGCTGTATTTATGCATCATTTCAAATGAGACATAGTTTTTCTAGAGATTTAATTAATACAAAGAGTTACTGTGCTATAAACAGATAGGAATACAGATATAAATAGGAGGTGCGACAATTTTTGTTGTTGTTGTTGTTTCCTTGATTCATCGATTTAAATAAATAAATTAAAAATGTACATAGTTGAGACCAATTATGAACAATTATGCTGACAAGAAAGAAAGAAAGAAAGAAAGAAAGAAAGAAAGAAAGAACAGAACACCTCCAGATTAGGCAACACCCACTTCAGGTGTGAATACCAGAATACTGATATTTGGAGCATGACACATGCAGATAGAGAATGTATAATTATCACAGTCTGTATAATTATGTATAATTATCAATGTATAATTATCAAAATTATCACAGCCCATCATATGAAGTCATGTGGAGTTACTTTCTCATGAAGTGCATCTCTCTCTCTCTCTCTCTCTGGTGATCAAAGGTTAGCAGCAGTGTCATTTACGATTTACTGGCATTTAAACAAGACGTAGCTGGATACAGGAAGTGTGTTTTTCTCAGAAATATTGCCACATTCTTCAGTCACACTGCAAAGTCATGACCAGATCATTTCCTCTACTGGGTTTAAAATTCTTGACAGACTTTTTCCACTCACTAACTCACCCGGCCAGGACAAAAGTGTTATTGTGTGTGTGTGTGTGTGTGTCTGTGTGTGTGTGTATGTGTGTAGTCTTATCTCTTGATAAATTCAGCCTGTTGGTCACCACGATTCGGTGACCCATTCTCACTTTCACGCCTCTTCAGCCTGGTTGTATAACATTTATAGCCAGTGAGTTTAGGATATAATCATGAGACCGAGACACATGTTTAATTTTATTAGTCTTAATGAAGTTCTGGATTTATAGCACTTATTTACCATTCTTCCAGATGAATAACTGAATAATGAAACCATCAAGGAACTTTACGGGGTTAAGTCATCTTTTGCACTAATATAGGGCCAAAAAGAAAAGTGAATTAATCATATCAGGTATTTCTGCATTGAAAGTAAACTTTAAAAGCGAGCGAGCTAGTGTTGGTCCAGTTTAAAACCTATGAACGTCAGTCGATGATCTGCTTGGCCTCACATATGTTGTGTTTGCTCATGCACTGCAATGGCTTTGCCCTTTGGCCGCCGCGCCCTGACTTTGTTAGCGTGGTTGGTAAACGTTAGTAAACATGGCCGCTGCATCTCTTCATCTCTCCATCCCTCCCTGATAAGGACGAGTGGAGAGGGACTCCCAGCGTGCAATCATCTCTTATCCAGCCGTCTCGTTACACTGAGTAAACAGTTAAAACACAGCCCTGTGAATCCTGTTCACACACACACACACACACACACACACACACACCAACTTTAAATACTTGAGGGGGAATTAAACCAGTCCAGTGTTTTCTTGTCCTGGTTTTTGACTATCTATGCACATCTTGGTGTTTGTGATGCTTCAGCTCCTGACTGAACTCATCCCTGCCCTGAGCTTCTCCAGTCTCCAGCACAGACTCGTCCTGCTAATAAACCTGAGGCAGGGTTTTACTAAGCCATTATTCACCCTAGCTTAGCATTCTGGTCCCATGCCTTTTATATATTATTATCTCCCCTACCTCTTAATCTCAACCACTTCCAGGACTTCTGCAGGTTCTCAAGTCCCCTGACCACTGACCTGGTATTTCCTGCTGTGAACAATTCTTCCAGCGGTGCTAATAACACGTATCAGGGTCACCAGGAGGAATTCTGGCCCCTTTCACAGGTTAATCCTGTGTGAATCCTACCCACCTACACCAAACAAATAGCATTCCTCGGAAGTGGGTTCTTCTAGGTCTTCTGTCAATCAGGACACTCGGTGCCGCCCCCACCGGCGCCTCAGATTTTGGGTTGGCTTTGACATCTTCAGGGTCTCAGGTTCGATCCTGAGCTGAGTATGTTCTCCCAGTGTTTGACTGAGTTCTCTGGGTTCTTTCCAAAAACATGCCAATAGGTGAATTGGCTAGGCTAAAACTACCCCTACATGTGAATGTGTGTACGCATGGTGCTCTACAATACATCCAGGGTGTGGATGGTCCTCCTCATGCCAGGTGTTCCCAGGACTGGCTGCAGATCCACCTTAACCTTGACCAGAATGAAGCACTTACTGAAAATGAATAAACGAATGATCTGGTCTGTTTGGTCATTTTCGTACCTGAATTTGATGTTACAGAATGTTCCTCAGTTCCAGTTACAACTCATCTTTGACCTCTCCCTTGATCATTGTTTGAACTTGTTGGCTAGTTTGTACACTAGTGTCATTAGCATAAACACTGTCTTTATAACTCTTCTGTGTTTAAGCAGGAACTCCAGCAAGACTTCTTCCTCCTCCCATTTTCTCATGTTCATACCCTGTTTTCTTGGGCCCCGTATTTCATATTTGACCCGATCAGTTTGTTATGTTATTTTCCGGAAGTTCAGTATGGATTAACCTAGAACTGTAGGAGCTTCAGTGCCTTGTGGAAATGTATGAATAAAACAAAACAGGTTTCACAAATGAAGCTTTTAATACAAATTATATTTAAAATATACACTTATTGGGGTTTTAACATTTGAATCGAAAGCATTTACAAATATTTCAGGTCGTGGAATCAGCAAAACGAATGTAGTTTTAACAGCAGAAACAAACATGACCAAAGAAATTTTTAATGACTGTTTTATGAATAGTAAAAGTTTTCCTTCTAAAAGCACAGCAGTGAGTTATTGTATTTCTGTTTTATAAAGCGCAGAAACATGCGTTGGAGTTTTCCACTGTCCAGAATGACTCAACAAGTGAGAATTCTGTGAATATTGAATATCATTGTTATTATGAATATTACAGATGTGTACGGTGGGTTGTTTTTTTCTCAGTACTCTTCTTTAATGGTCATGGGCATGGAGGATGAGACCAGACCTGCGCTGCTGCTGGTGATGTTGGAGCCCGGAGGAGTTGGCGTGGTGGTGGAAGCCTGTGGCTGCTGCTGTTTCTTTTTGTTAATTTTTCTCTCTTTGGCACGTCGGTTCTGAAACCAAATTTTCACCTAAAACACAAAATAAGATAAAAGAAAAAACTTAAGAATAATGTGTATGATAGATGGAGGTGAGAAACATCTGTAGACACCAGACTACTCTGACCTGTCATGCATGTATAATTTTCTTCTAAGTAATGCGTTGCCATGTTTATTCGTTTACTTACATACTCAATCAATTAATCGATTATTATTATTATTATTATTATTATTATTATCATTATTATTATTATTATTATTTCATCCTTGTATGCTTTTATTTTTCTCGTATTCTTTCTTTACCTTTTCAACTTGAGCCTTTTTGTTTATTTTTTCAGCCCAGTTTCTTTCTTTAGTATTTTTAGCTAAATTTTTTCACTTATTCTTATTTTATTTTGTCTTTAAACCTATAATATTCATTATGATTATGATTATGATTATTACGCACGGCACACACACAGTCACATGGTTACACTAATAACACACTAATAACACATAGTGTGCTCAGTAGTGTACACCACACTAATTAGCATCAGGATGAATTTAATAATTTTTAATTGTTTAAAGAACCTGTCTCTCTGATAGACTGAGGGCCGTGGCAAGCTCTGCCTTCCTCCTGATGGTGATGTAGCGGCTGTAGTGGAACTCCTTCTCCAGCTCCAGACGCTGATGATCAGTGTACACCACGCGATACTTATCCTTCGTCCTGGTCTTTCCTCCTGAACATAGAATGAGAGAAAAGAGAAAAAAATGAGTCAGTTTAAAAATCAGATTGTTTAGGATCAAGTTTAGGATCGATTTTAGGAACGAGTTTAGGAATGAGTTTAGGATCGAGTTTAGGATCGAGTTTAGGATCTAGTTTATGAACTAGTTTAGGAGTAGTTGTTAAAGTGTGATGGTTTAAAAAGAAGTTCGAACCTGACTGATTAGACTTTGCTTTATTTTTAAAATTGGACTCGTTTTACGTTTAAAAATTCAGGCTAATATTAGATCTGAAGTCAGACAGTTTAGTTTTAAGTTTAAAGCTCAGATTCATTATCAGTTTAAATATTTAGAGTTCATATTATTTTTAGGTTTAATTTTGGACTTTGAAATGTTTAGGTTTAAGTTGAATTTAGATATAGGTTTAAATTAGGATCGTTTGAGTGCTGAAAAGAGACATTTCTGATATAAAACTGTGATATATTTTCGGTAACTTTCAAAGTGAAATGATTTTAACGTGAAGTTCAGATGTTGAATTGTTTTGGTTTAGTGGCTGTAACCAGGTGTTTAGTTTTAGTTGTAAAGTGAATTAGTTTCAAATAAAATTATGTAGTTTTTAAATCAGATGGTTTATGTTTAGCTTTTGCATTAAATTAAGTTTTTAGTGAGACGATGAGAAAAAAATTATCTTTTTATAAACAGCAGAGATTCTACATGTTCATTCCCCACACTCATAAACAAACTGACAATGAATTAAAATAACAGTAAAAGACACAATTAGGAAAGTGACATTTTATTTCCACAACTTTGTTCTAAAATTTTCCACTTAAGTTTACTTTATATAATAAGTCAGTATGTTTTTACACGTCTGACTGTCTGTCTGTGTCCTTGTTTTAAATTCTGCTTCACTTGTAAGTTGCTGTGGATAAGATGAAGTGTGAATGTAAAAACAGTGCCATACTGCAGCATGTTTTTAGCTCTAATTTATCAAACCTGTAATTAAAAGCACACACATGAAGCGTCTCTTTAATTAGTGCCGTATATCAAACTCCATTTATCCTGTCAGAGTTTTAAGTGCTAAAGCAGCCGCCGAGTTAAACATTAAGGTATAAGCGTGTGTGTGTGTGTGTCAGGAGGCCATTAGGGGAAACACTCATTAGTACTCTTAATCTCTCGAGTTAACATTCATTCAGCCGGGCGCCGGTTGTGATGAGCTATCTTTACTAATTTAACTGTTTACACAAATGAGTCGCTCCTCGAGACGCAATATGTCCATCTGAGAGAGAGAGAGAAAGACAGAGAGAGAGACAGAGAGAGAGACAAGCTCGAGTCATTCCTCGGTTAATTAACACTATATATAATGTTTTATAAAGTCTATTTAATAATACAGCACAGTGTGTGTGTGTGTGTGTGTGTGTGTGTTTATGTGTCTGGTATTTAGTCTAATCTAAACTGTACATTGTGGTGTTAATATAATCAGCATCATTGTTAAAATAAAAATATTTTTAGATGTAAATGATTTTATGTTTAAAATCTGATATTAAAGTGAGATGTTTGGGTTAAAGTCGGATGATTGAGGTTTAAACTGAGATAGTTGAGATAATTGAGATAGTGAGATAGTTGAGATAGTTGAGATCGTGAGAGAGTTGAGATAGTGAGATAGTTGAGATATTTGAGATAGTTGAGATCATGAGATATTTGAGATAGTTGAGATTGTGAGATAGTTGAGATAGTGAGATAGTGAGATAGTTGGGATAGTGAGATAGTTGAGATAGTTGAGATAGTGAGATAGTTGAGATAGTGAGATAGTTGGGATAGTGAGATAGTGAGATAGTTGAGATAGTGAGATAGTTGAGATAGTGATATAGTGGAGATAGTGAGATAGTTGGGATAGTGAGATAGTTGAGATAGTTGAGATAGTGAGATAGTTGGGATAGTGAGATAGTGAGATAGTTGAGATAGTGAGATAGTTGGGATAGTGAGATAGTTGAGATAGTGAGATAGTTGAGATAGTGAGATAGTTGGGATAGTTGAGATAGTGAGATAGTTGGGATAGTGAGATAGTAGAAGTTGAGTGATAAAATGAGATGTTTCAGGTTTGAAACATTTACGGCGAGGTTTAAAGTGAGATGTTTTTCTTTTGAGAAAAGTTCAGATGCGTTTACACACACCACTTAAACACACTCCTCTTACACACACCACTTAAACACACTCCACTTACACACTCCACTTAAACACACTCCGCTTACACACTCCGCTTACACACTCCACTTACACACACTCCGCTTACACACTCCACGTAAACACACTCTACTTACAAACTCCACTTAAACACACTCCGCTTACACACTCCACTTAAACACACTCCGCTTACACGCTCCGCTTACACACTCCACTTACACACACCACTTAAACACACTCCACTTACACACTCCACTTAAACACACTCTGCTTACACACTCTGCTTACACACTCCACTTACACACTCCGCTTACACACTCCACTTAAACACACTCCGCTTACACACACCACTTAAACACACTCCGCTTACACACTCCACTTAAACACACTCCGCTTACACACTCCACTTACACACACTCCGCTTACACACTCCGCTTACACACACCACTTAAACACACTCCGCTTACACACACCACTTAAACACACTCCGCTTACACACTCCACTTAAACACACTCCGCTTACACACACCACTTAAACACACTCCGCTTACACACTCCACTTACACACACTCCGCTTACACACTCCACGTAAACACACTCTACTTACAAACTCCACTTAAACACACTCCGCTTACACACTCCACTTAAACACACTCCGCTTACACGCTCCGCTTACACACTCCGCTTACACACACCACTTAAACACACTCCACTTACACACACCACTTAAACACACTCCACTTACACACTCCACTTAAACACACTCTGCTTACACACTCCGCTTACACACTCCACTTACACACTCCGCTTACACACTCCACTTAAACACACTCCGCTTACACACACCACTTAAACACACTCCGCTTACACACTCCACTTAAACACACTCCGCTTACACACTCCGCTTACACACTCCACTTACACACTCCACTTAAACACACTCCGCTTACACACACCACTTAAACACACTCCGCTTACACACACCACTTACACACTCCACTTACACACACCACTTAAACACACTCCGCTTACACACTCCACTTAAACACACTCCGCTTACACACTCCACTTAAACACACTCCGCTTACACACTCCACTTACACACACCACTTAAACACACTCCGCTTACACACTCCACTTACACACACCACTTAAACACACTCCGCTTACACACTCCACTTAAACACACTCCACTTACACACTCCGCTTACACACACCACTTAAACACACTCCGCTTACACACACCACTTAAACACACTCCGCTTACACACACCACTTAAACACACTCCGCTTACACACTCCGCTTACACACACCGCTTACACACTCCACTTACACACACTCCGCTTACACACACCGCTTATACACTCCGCTTACACACTCCGCTTAAACACACTCCGCTTACACACTCCGCCTACACACACTCCACTTACACACACCGCTTACACACACCACTTAAACACACTCCGCTTACACACACCACTTAAACACACTCCGCTTACACACTCCACTTAAACACACTCCGCTTACACACACTCCACTTACACACTCCGCTTACACACTCCGCTTACACACTCCGCTAACACACCGCTTACACACTCGGCTTACACACACACCGCTTACACACTCCGCTTACACACTCCGCTTACACACTCCGCTTACACACACCACTTAAACACACTCCGCTTACACTCTCCGCTTACACACACCACTTAAACACACTCCGCTTACACACACCGCTTACACACACACCGCTTACACACTCCGCTTACACACACACCGCTTACACACACCACTTACACACTCTGCTTAAAAACTTAAAATAAACTCTTTATGTTAATTCTACAGTGTAGGATGTGTATCTGTACTTTAATCTGCACACTGCGGCATGCTCCTGCTCCGTCACATCCTCATGAAAACAGAGAAGAGCGCTTACACACTCCGCTTACACACACCACTTAAACACACTCCGCTTACACACTCCACTTAAACACACTCCGCTTACACACTCCACTTAAACACACTCCGCTTACACACTCCACTTACACACACCACTTAAACACACTCCGCTTACACACTCCGCTTACACACACCACTTAAACACACTCCGCTTACACACTCCGCTTACACACTCCACTTACACACACCACTTAAACACACTCCGCTTACACACTCCGCTTACACACTCCACTTAAACACACTCCGCTTACACACTCCACTTACACACACCACTTAAACACACTCCGCTTACACACTCCGCTTACACACTCCGCTTACACACACCACTTAAACACACTCCGCTTACACACACCACTTAAACACACTCCGCTTACACACACCACTTAAACACACTACGCTTACACACACCACTGAAACACACTCCGCTTACACACTCCACTTAAACACACTCTGCTTACACACTCCACTTAAACACACTCCGCTTACACACTCCACTTAAACACACTCCGCTTACACACACCACTTAAATACACTCCGCTTACACACTCCGCTTACACACACCACTTAAACACACTCCGCTTACACACTCCACTTAAACACACTCCGCTTACACACTCCACTTACACACTCCACTTAAACACACTCCGCTTACACACTCCACTTAAACACACTCCGCTTACACACTCCGCTTACACACTCCACTTACACACACCACTTAAACACACTCCGCTTACACACTCCGCTTACACACTCCACTTAAACACACTCCGCTTACACACTCCACTTACACACACCACTTAAACACACTCCGCTTACACACTCCGCTTACACACTCCGCTTACACACACCACTTAAACACACTCCGCTTACACACACCACTTAAACACACTCCGCTTACACACACCACTTAAACACACTACGCTTACACACACCACTGAAACACACTCCGCTTACACACTCCACTTAAACACACTCTGCTTACACACTCCACTTAAACACACTCCGCTTACACACTCCACTTAAACACACTCCGCTTACACACACCACTTAAATACACTCCGCTTACACACTCCGCTTACACACACCACTTAAACACACTCCGCTTACACACTCCACTTAAACACACTCCGCTTACACACTCCACTTACACACTCCACTTAAACACACTCCGCTTACACACTCCACTTAAACACACTCCGCTTACACACTCCGCTTACACACTCCACTTTCACACTCCGCTTACACACTCCGCTTACACACTCCGCTTTCACACTCCGCTTACACACTCCACTTAAACACACTCCGCTTACACACTCTGCTTACAGACACCGCTTACACACACTGCTTACACACACTGCTTACACACTCCACTTACACACTCCGCTTACACACTCCACTTAAACACACTCCGCTTACACACTCTGCTTACACACCGCTTACACACACTGCTTACACACACTGCTTACACACTCCGCTTACACACTCCACTTACACACTCCGCTTACACACACCGCTTACACACTCCACTTACACACTTCACTTAAACACACCGCTTACACACTCCGCTTACACACACTGCTTACACACTCCGCTTACACACTCCGCTTACACACTCCACTTACACACTCCACTTACACACTCCACTTAAACACACTCCGATTACACACTCCGCTTACACACACTGCTTACACACTCCGCTTACACACTCCGCTTACACACTCCACTTACACACTCCACTTACACACTCCACTTAAACACACTCCGATTACACACTCCGCTTACACACGCGACATCACAAAGCTTTAAAATCTTTAAATGAGCGAATAAAAAGTCAGATCAGCTCTCCACCAATATTAGTGTGAACAGAGATCATTTCTACAGAGATCAAATTGATCACACGTTTCCCATCATGAACCTATAAAGACTATAAAGGGTCATTTTTTCCATATGCAGATTACATTAGAAATATAAAGAGGGGCAGGGCTTGTGATAACCTGGTATTATCTCAGGATCATTTGGAAATCATATTAAGATCGTTAAAGCTAAGAGAAAAAAGATTAGGATGTAACTACTGCATATATAATGGTTTTAAATCACCTCAAAATAGTGTTCATGCTTTTTATATTGAAAAGACAACGTTATGAATAAATACGAAATGAGGATGGGCGTGGCTTCTGAAATCTGGATCAGTGTGTAGTAAATATTCAATTAAATGCATATTTGATCAGTAAATAGCAGATGATTTTAGACAGTCTGTGTTTCGGTGTCTTTCAGCAGAAGTGGAATGAAGTCTTTAAATGTTATATTTTGCTAAAGAACTTTATCTTTATATTTACTTTAACTTTAACTTTAAATGGAAATGTAAAAAAAAAAAAAAAAAAAAAAAAAAAACATCAGGAAAGATATTTCACTTCAGGAAAATGTTTTCAAAACCACTGATAGATTTTTCATGGAAAATGTGAAAATGTGGCTTTGTGAGAGTTTTCCCAGGCAACAACACACCTATTTCATAACACATTTGTCTCCTGTGTGTGAGTGAGTGTGTGTGTGTGTGTGTGTGTGTGTGTGTGTGTGAGAGTGTGAGTGTGAATGAGTGTGAGTGAGTGTGTGTGTGTGGGTGTGAGTGTGTGTCGGTGTGAGTGTGTGTGTGCACGTGTGTGTGTGTTTCTGTGTGTGTGTGTGTGTGTGGGCACGTGTGTGCATGTGTATGTGTATGTATGTGTGTGTGTGTGTGTGTGTGTATGTGTATGTGTGTGTGCGTGTATGTGTGTGTGTGTGTGTGTGTGTGTGTGCATGCATGTATGTGTGTGTGTGTGTAAGTGTGTGTGTGTGTATGTGTGTGTGTGTGTGTGTGTGTGTGTGTGTGTGTGTGTGTGAGAGAGAGAGTGTGTGTGTGTGTGTGTATGTGTGTGTGTGAGAGAGAGAGTGTGTGTGTGTGTATGTATGTGTGTGTGTGTGTAAGAGAGAGTGTGTGTGAGACAGAGTGTGTGTGTGTATGTATGTGTGTGTGTGTGTAAGAGAGAGTGTGTGTGAGAGAGAGTGTGTGTGTGTGTGTGCGTGTGTATATGTGTGTGTGTGAGAGAGTGTGTGTGTGTGTGTGTGTGTGCGCATGTATGTATGTGTGTGTGTGTGTGTGAGAGAGAGAGAGTGTGTGTGTGTGTGTGCATGTATGTGTGTGTGTGTGTGTTTGAGAGAGAGAGCGTGTGTGTGTGTGTGTGTATGTGTGTGTGTGTGAGAGAGAGTGTGTGTGTGTGTATGTATGTGTGTGTGTGTGTGTGAGAGAGAGTGTGTGAGAGAGAATGTGTGTGTGAGAGTGTGTGTGTGTGTGTGTGTGCGTGTGTATATGTGTGTGTGTGAGAGAGAGTGTGTGTGTGTGTGTGTGTGCGTGTGTGTATGTGTGTGTGTGTGTGTGTGTGTGTGTGTGTGTATGTGTGTGTGTATGTGCGTGCCTGCATTATGAGAAATTAACAGCAGCCTTTTGTAAGACAAAGACAGAAGAAGTCACCTCAGGTGACATGAACTTTAAAATAAAAGAATTATAATGAATTAAATAAATAAAAGTTTTTAAAGCTCTAACTTCACAGACAAAAACGGAATTTGATTTAATGATCATTTAAAGTTCTTACACAAGTTCTTACGCCTGTTAGCAGATCTATTATTAATATCCGTGTATTTTAACTACATTCTAAAGAATTGTCCTTTTTTTTAAGCAATCAATATTTATTTATTTTACTTTATTATTCATTAGTTATTCATTTATTTATGTTATGTCTCTTCTGAAAGTTGTAAACTTCATTCTTTAACAGGCACACAGTAATAAACTTACACCTCAGCTCTGTAACTTTATCGTCCTTTATTATCTTTAATGATATTTTAAATTGTCACATAAGGATTTATTTATTTATTTGTTTGTTTGTTTGTTTGTTCTCATAAAAGGTTGCTGTTCTGAAATGATAATAATCCATCAAAATAACGATAATAAAACATTCTAAGCTCTTACTCATCTCACTTTTTTCACATCAGAGTTCATTAATTTTCCTACAAAACATTTATTTATCCTCTTGTTTACGTCTTTTTTATGAACTCTATTTCATTTAGCAGAAAATAATTAATGCATAAATATGACATGTCTCTAGCTTCATTAAAGGAAATCCATAGAACAAGCTAAATACTCTCCAAAATGCTAGCGTTCTAATATCAAATCGTCTCAGTGAAACCTTTCTCACATATATATTAATTAAGATAAAAATGTTAATTTAGTTATTAATGAATTATTTCAGTTTATTAAGCTATATTTGTATTTTATTTTTGCTAGAAACTAATGACAGTTTATTTTCTCACGTGTTCTTTACAGCCTCCACATAAACGTTACACCATCATGTTTAATGATAGTTTATGTAAAGCACACATCTGTAAACACACATCTGTTAACACACATCTGTAAACAAGTGTTGTGTTATTGTAGCTCTACTTGGTCATTAATCCGTCCTGATAGTTCACACAGCGTAACCTCTCTTTAACAGTTTCAACTTTAATTATGTGTTCATAGTTTTCATCATTTTCTCTCTTTTATTATTTTATTTTTGTTTATTTACATTTTACTTTTTTCTATTTTCAAGATTGCAGATTTGCTCCAGTTTTAGTTTAACTTTACACCTCATCCAAAATGTCTAATAATGTAAATAAGCTCGATATTTCACGCACAGTTTATTTGTTTTCTTTCTCCTTTAATCAACATGACTACAGGATAATTTTTTCTACTTTTTATTTCATATAATATTTATTTATAATTTTGTACAACTTTTCACCTCAAACAAAAAGTGCAATAATGTAAATAAGTTCTATAATTTATGTATTGTATTTATATGCACTTTATCTACTACTTATATGTAGTATAAGTATTCTCTATTTTCTACTATGTATAAACTTTATAACTTTCAACTTTGACAAAATGTTTAGGATGTAAATAAGAGCAAAATACAGGTTCATTGTTTTACCAATCACAACCATGCAGTATATGTAGATGTATATATATGAAGACCTTATTGATGAATGAATTTGTTTGTGTATAATAAATGATTTGATCAGAACCCCTCCCCCCACACACTCGTACCCGGGTTGACGGGTGGTGCAGTGCTCCGGCGCATCCACTCGTATGGGTTCCTGCGCTGCTCGCCAGGTGAGAGTGGAGCGACTGATGATGATGTTGAGCTGATGGAGGGATGAAGAAGAGTCGAAGGCTGCAGGTTGGATGGAGGGAAGTCGGGCGGCCCGAAGCCGATCTGTCCTGGGTTGGAGGACGGGTTCGGGGCAGCTGAGGGGCCGTAAGGGGTCCAGTCTTCCCGAGTGGGAGCAGGAGGAGCAGGATATGCAGAACTCGTCTGGTTAGCGTCATTAAAGCCGGGGACGTGATGATGGTGATGATGATGGTGATATCCGGTAAAATCCGTGTACTGAGGAGTGGCAGGGACGAAGTTCTGAGGGTTCAGGTTGAGGCTCGGGTGCCGCACGGCATTGGGGTACATCCCGCTCTCCTTATCTAACAGGTAACTCACATACATATTCACTTAGTTCTTCTCTTTTCCTGACTAAATACTCATCACACACACACACACACTGATCCTGTCACTGCAGGGATGAAGCTTCACCTCCAACTGAAGCACCTGACACTCACACACACACACACACACACACACACACACGCACACACACACACACACACACACACACTGCCAGGTGACGTAATTTTTACGAGCCTTAATCAGCTCCTGTGCCCTCCCTCACCTCCTACATGGCCTTCATTCAGGACGCAGCCCTAAAAAGCCTCTCAATGGAGAAAACCGTTCCTCTTCAACCTTATACACCTTACACTGTGTGTGTGTGTGTGTGTGTGTGTGTGTGTGTGTGTGTGTGTGAGAGAGAGAGAGAGAGAGAGAGAGAGAGAGAAAGCGAGAGAGAGTGTAGAATATGACGATGAACTTCATTTTAAACAGTTTAACAAATCGGAGAATAAAATATAAACCTGTGATTAAAAGAAAGTTCAGAGATTAATTATTTTTAAATCATTCTAAGCAAATAAACATCATCAACTTTACTTTAAAGGTGAAACTTTTTAAAATGAGATTTTAATCCGGTTTAAACCCAGTGTATGAATTTTAAACATTTACTATAGAATTAAAACTGAATTAACTCTAAACACCAGCTGTGTGGAATAAACTCCATTATCACATCCAGTGTTCATATAAACAGACACACTGTGAGTGTGCATGTGTGTGTGTGTGTGTGTGTGTGTGTGTGTGTGTGTGTGTGTTTAATACATTGTTCCTATCAGTGTGCTTTTCTTCCTCTTTCACACACACACACACACACACACACACACACACACACAATTGTACTATTATTAAAGTACTTCAATAATAATAATAATAATAAGAAGAAGAAGAAGAAGAATAGCCCTCAATATGTTATGTTAATGTTAATTTGTCAAGTGTTTTTATTGTATAATATTTTCAAATGTTTAATGAAATATTTTTAAAATTGAACACACACACACACGCACACACACACACACACACACACACACACACACACACACACACACACACGAGTGCTGATCATTTAAAGCCGTTAATAAATAATCTTCCTCTTGTTTAAACTACAAAGTGATCAGGTGTTTAGTGCTGAATTTCTTATAAACACAATTTTGACAATGATTTTTTACTCTTCTTTATTACATAATCACCAAATAATCACATTATCCATGATAATGATGAGTGTTTGTTTAATTATACAAAATGTTAGAATCCATATTTTCAGACTCATACTAAAAGTTATTTAGTAAAAAGTAAAAGAAAGTAAAAGAAATAAAATGCAGTGTGTGCACTGTAATGTCATTTGGATTCTCATAATTTCATTTATTTATTTATTGTGGACATATTCGTAGTTCTAATGCGAGGCACACTCTAAATACAACTAAAATACAGCAGTAAGGTGTTGGTGTAGTAACTGTGTGTGAGCAGTTACACGGAGTGAGCAGTAGAGGGCAATGTGAAGCACACACACCATTTAGATGTCTCTCTTCATCATGTTTGGGGACATGATGGAAGGAGTAAATAACACGCCGTCAGTGGGGAGCTCAGAAACACACCGTAGCGTCTTTATTAGCTAACTGTAGGGGTTTTATAAAATCTTTTAAATCTTTCTGGAAATCACTGTTGTGAAAGAAAGAAATAAAACGAGAAGAAAAAGAAAGAAAGAGAGAAAAATTGTGATAGAATAAAAGAAAGGAGAAGAAAAGATTCTGCTACAGTTTTTGTTTTCCCTCTTTTTAAAACTACACAAACAAACTTAATAATTCATCAATAAACAGAAAAAAATGTGGAGAAAAAAATAATAATAAGTAAAAGTGGGGAGAAATTAGTGTACTATTATTATACACTTACTTTAGCAACATGTTCCTCCTTTTATTGTTTGTTTGTTTTCTAAATTAAATGAATATATATATATATATATATATATATATATATATATATATATATATATATATATATATATATATATATATGAGCACATTGAGTCATGTTTCTGTGTTTATGTGTGAAGACGAATTTATATAGAATGGTGTATACGGTACTGAATTTATTATTTTCTGCAGTTTGCTTTGTCACTGTAAATGGAGCATTTTATATATCTATGAACTATTTGTCATAAATAAATAAGTGAATAAGTAAACAAAAAAGAAAGAAAGAATGATAAAAGGCAATAAAAATGCATTTTCCTTTCATTTTGGTATTGAAAAGTACATTTCAGTACTAAATGATACTCAATGTAATTTAGACATTTAGCGACTCTGTATATTTGTGAAGATGACTTTAGGAGCAAGAGAATGATCTGAGGAAAAAGTAAAAAGCGATTTTTCACCATTAAAACATAAACAATGAATTTATCATTGCTCGTGGGTTGTTGTTTTTTTTTTTTTCAAACAGATACGAGAAGCCTGAAGGAAAACATGCCATACTGCTGTCTAAATGCTGATCTCAGTTTCAGACAAATAGCCAAATACAAATAAAAATAAATTCTAATCAATATTCTAATCTACATCCCTGAATCTGAGTCTGGATTTGAGTCTGGATCACTGGACACAGTCCTACATTTACAAAAGGAAAGTAAAATTATCTGCACTTATATACTACCTTTTAACCTTACCGGTTCTACAAAGTGCTTTACGCAGTTTATAACACACACACACACACACACACACACACACACACACACACACACAGACGGGCATGTGGGTTGGGAATGGAAACTCCAGACCTGTGACTAGTGAACACTCTGCTCTACCACCTAAGAATAAAAGAGAATAATCTACAATGAAATGCAGAAATAAAGAACAAAAATGAAATGTAATGAAGAAGAGAAATTGTAACAGAGATGGGGGGTCTGAGAAGAAAAAATCTAATGAATAAAGAATAAACATGTTTAATAGCAAGTAAAATACAGGAAGAAGTAAGAAAAAATATAAGAGGATAAAAGTTCGAAATCAATACTTTAATAATATCTAAAGATTTTTTAATCGAAACATTAAATCATCAAAACAAGATAAATTTGTTTACATGATTTTTTAAAACAGTGTTTTATCTCTGTAAATATTTGTTTTTTGTTTTTTTTTAATTCATCTAAACAAATCATTTTAGTAAGAACAAACATTTAGTGAGAGAACAGATAGAAACGTTTTTACTGATGAAGAATGATTCATCTGAGTCGTGAAAAAAGACTCGCTTTATTAAAGACTCGCTTTATTAAAAACTCACATCATTAAAGATTTGCTTTATTAAAGACTCGCTTTATTAAAGACTCACTTTATTAACGATTCGCTTTATTAAAGACTCGCTTTATTAAAAACTCACGTCATTAAAGATTTGCTTTATTAAAGACTCGCTTTATTAAAGACTCACTTTATTAACGATTCGCTTTATTAAAGACTCGCTTCATTAAAGATTCGCTTTATTAAAGATTCACTTTATTAAGGATTCGCTTTATTAAAGACTCGCTTTATTAAAGACTCACTATATTAAGGATTCACTTTATTAAAGACTCGCTTTATTAAAGACTCGCTTTATTAAAGACACTTTATTAAAGACTCGTGTCATTAAAGACTTGCTTTATTAAACACTTGTTTTATTAAAGACTCGCTTTATTAAAGACACTTTATTAAAGACTCGTGTCATTAAACATTCGCTTTGTTAAAGACTCGCTTTATTAAAGACTCGTGTCATTAAAGACTTGCTTTATTAAACACTCGTTTTATTAAAGACTCGCTTTATTAAAGATTCGCTTTATTAAGGACTCGCTTTATTAAAGATTCGCTTTATTAAAGATTCACTTTATTAAAGACTCGCTTTATTAAAGATTCAGTTTATTAAAGATTCGCTTTATTAAAGACTCGCTTTATTAAAGACTCGCTTCGTTAAAGATTCGCTTCGTTAAAGATTCACTTCATTAAAGACTCGCTTTATTAAAGACTCACTTTATTAAAGGCTCGCTTTATTAAAGATTCGCTTCATTAAAGACTCACTTTATTAAAGATTCACTTTATTAAGGATTCACTTTGCTAAAGACTCACTTTATTAAGGATTCGCTTATTAAAGACTCGCTTCATTAAAGACTCGTGTCATTAAAGATTCGCTTTATTAAAGACTCGCTTTATTAAAGATTCGCTTCATTAAAGATTCGCTTTATTAAAGACTCACTTTATTAAAGATTCGTGTCATAAAAGACTCGCTTTATTAGAGATTCGCTTAATTAAAGACTCGCTTTATTAAAGATTCGCTTTATTAAAGACTCGCTTTATTAAAGATTCACTTTATTAAAGACTCGCTTTATTAAAGATTCACTTTATTAAAGACTTGTGTCATTAAAGATTCACTTTATTAAAGACTCGCTTTATTAAAGACTCTCTTTATGTTCAGTAGAAATGTTCAGCAGAAATGTTCAGCAGAAATGTTCAGCGGAAATAATCAGTAGAAATGTTCAGTTGAAATGTTCAGCAGAAATGTTCAGCGGAAATAATCAGTAGAAATGTTCAGTTGAAATGTTCAGTAGAAATGCTCAGTAGAAATGTTCACTAGAAATGATCAGTAGAAATGTTCAGCAGAAATGTTCAGCAGAAATGTTCAGCAGAAATGTTCAGCAGAAATGCTCAGCGGAAATGTTCAGCAGAAATGTTCAGCAGAAATGTTCAGCAGAAATGCTCAGTAGAAATGTTTAGCAGAAATGTTCAGCAGAAATGCTAAGTAGAAATGTTCAGTAGAAATGTTCAGCAGAAATGTTCAGCAGAAATGCTCAGTAGAAATGTTTAGCAGAAATGAAACTGGAGATTGTTTGTTTGAGCTGAAATAAAAAAAACAAAATAAAATAAAACAAATAAATAAAAAGATTTGCTTTATTAAAGACTTGCTTTATTAAAGACTCGCTTTATTACAGATTTGCTTTATTAAAGACTCGCTTTATTAAAGATTCACATTATTAAAGATTCGCTTTATTAAAGACTCTCTTTATTAAAGATTTGCTTTATTAAAGATTCGCTTTATTAAAGACTCGCTTTATTAAAGACTCGCTTCATTAAAGATTCGCTTTATTAAAGATTCGCTTTATTAAAGACTCGCGTCATTAAAGATTCGCTTTATTAAAGACTCGCTTTATTAAAGACTTGCTTTATTAAAGACTATTACCAATGGTATACACTGCTCCATGCCTCTCCTTCCGTCTGCATCTTTATATTATTCTATAATTATAATAACTTTAACTCAGTTGTGTGTGTGTGTGTGTGTGTGTTTTATATATAGCGAGAGAGTGTGTTCTGCGTCAGAGCCTCTAACACAAAACACTTCTGCAGAGGAAGTTACACAGAATCGTCAGAATCAGCACAAAATAAATATAATTCTGTTCAGCCCAGTTTCAGTCTGAGAGCCGCCTTCATTTTATTTATAACAGAGTTGTAAGAGCATTCAGCATTATTACTGACTCTATACACTACTGAATTTATACATGATAGTGTATACACTACTGAATTAATGGAGAATAGTGTATTTATTATTTAATGCAGTTTGCTTTGTCACTTTGTCATCTGTTATCAATTTGTCTTAAATGAATAAATGAATAAGGAAAGAAAAATGAAAGAAAGATGAATAAATGTATTTTGTTTTAATTTTGGTATTAAAAAGCATATTTTAGTATTAGATTATACTGAATGCCATTTAGACATTTAGAGACTGTATACAATTTTTTTCATATAAAACACTAGTGTCAAATAAACAAACAAACAAATAAATAAATGGCAATATTAAAAATAAACCTTATTTTATTGGGAATGGGGGGGGGGGGGCGGGATCTGGGGGAAAATAAAAAGGGATTTTTCACCATTAAAGGACAAAGAATGAAAATGCATTTTTAAAAATATGTGCAAAAGAAAGAAAAAAGAAAGACAGAAAGGCAAGAGAGAAGAAAGGGAAAATGGAGGAGATAATAAAAGTTCAATATTGTAATTTAAGGAAGAAATAATGATATGATGTGTATAAAGGAAGGAAACCAGATAAAAGTAAATAAAAAAATAAAGAACATAAAAGGCAATAAATGGGCGATAAGAAAATCAGATTTGATCTTATATCTTATCTTCATAATAAATGTTTAATGAAATGCCAAAGTTAAACTATTACGGGCTGCAGTTTATTATTTGGTGTTCTTTGTTTTGTTTAGTTTTGTTTTTTGTTTGTTTGTTTGTTTGTTTGTTTTCTTAAAGAATCCTCATATCCTCAGATGCCATTTATTACAATATAAAATAACAGATATTAAGTCTCAGCTAGTTTTCTACTCCAAGTTTATTATTATTTTAATTGTGTGGAGAAAAAAAAGATTTATTTCAGCTTTAATTGTGTTTTTGAACAGTCTGATCATGATGGACCTCCATGTGTCCGGTTTCTCCTGAGGAGCAATTTCCAACTGGATGTACCACGAGTATCTGTACAAACAGTCCAGGGAGTACACGGACACTGCATCGTTCAGGAAAGAGGCACAAATTAACTTTGGTCCAAAAGGTTCCACTGAACACCAAGACAACAACAAAGGAACTGGTGAATGCGATAAATCAGGTACCAAATTATTTATGTTCACTATTAAGAGAGTTCTACATGACCATGGACTGAGAGGCTGTCACACGAGGAAGAAGGAGCCACTACTCCAAGACTGGCATGAAAAAGGCAGACTGAACGGGACAGGTGATCAGTAGAGGTTTGGAGGAGAGTTCTCTGATCAACTGTACTGTACTGTTTGGCTCAAATGATCAGCACTGTGTATGGAAAAGGGCGAGGCTTTTAATCTGAAGAACATCATCTCAACTGATGAGAACTGATAGTTGTGGCAGCTTCATGTCTCACTGGAAAAGGGACTGATACATTTCAGAAAACAGA